>NW_024962255.1:7703200-7964325 GCF_019238085.1 Lagopus leucura | reverse complement strand
GGATAGGATAGGATAGGATAGGATAGGATAGGATAGGATAGGATAGGATAGGATAGGATAGGAATTTTTTTATCAGTTACTGCTCTTGGCTTTACATTTGAACTCAAGAATGGATAATCTTCAGACAATGTAACATCTTACATTATTTTATGACTCTTTTTTTTCCTGAATCAGTTAGGTTTTCTAATGAAGTCATACAAGCTTTACTTGCTGAATTTGGTGCTTTCCATAAGTCTAGTTAGGTGTGCCTAAATGTATTTACTGATCATGTTTTATTAAACCACAGAAATTAATGAAGGAAAGGGTTTATCTCCTGTTCTTCCATAACATTGCTGTTCTTTCCAGCATTTTTGGAGTGTATTCTTCATAGGTTTGTCCAACCAGGTTTAAGGTCTTCTACTGAACAAGAAAGAGCTGTAAGAAAAAAATCACTTTGAGTGATGCTGGATAAACAGAAGCCATCTGTCAAAGCAGAGCAAGTAGAATTTCATTTGTAAGAACCACTAGACTTCAAGAATTCTGCTGTCACTTCAATCCTGCAACTTCTGAGATATAAAGCAATGGGAGATTCAGGTAGACTTGCCAAAATTAGGGATGGATCCCCTATGCATGACTTCGCGTATGATAGATTTGGCATTTCCCCAACCTAACTAGTATTTCTGCTCAGGCTAAAATATTTCACTGGTACAACAATTTGCCAATGATTTTTTTTTTCCTTCTCATGTATCTTCCAAGCTGGTATCTTTATCCAGCCAAACCTCTTCCAGGCTTACACACATTTTTCTGGTACAATCACAAAATGATTCACTGTGGTCATTGCTTCAGCATTAGAATATTATATCAGCCTATAAAGATGATCTAAATCTTCAGTAAAATTTTATAACATGCCTTCTGAGGTTTCATTCAGCTGTTGGTCTGCTCACCGAACAATGCAGTGTTTTACATATGGGCTGGCTGAAACCTTGTAAGAAAGAAACCACATATTTCACCTCTTTGGAATGATTTGTTAAATTACAGCTTCAAGACATCATAGGGCTTTCTAAGAAAGGCTCTGAAAGTCCTGAACAGATGAATCACTGTGATTCTGATGTCTTTTGGGAGTTACAGCCAGTAAAATCTTTGCCACACAGAGATGTGGAGAACAGGAATTCCAACTACCCTAACATCATATATTAGGGGATGGAAATGTAAGCAGGATCTGTGCACAGCTTGTGGGATGTTATGGGCACAGTCAGAGAATACTCAGCAATGGGATACCACTGTCTGAAGCCTATTACTGATTTGGTAGTAAAAGGCTATGATGACCACAGCCGTAATTCTGAGAGTACCTTTGTGGCAAAAGAGAGTAAAATATTAAAAGCTTCTCAGTGAACTGTAGCACAGTGAGCCACTGTCTTCCAAGTCCAGCTGGAAAACACAGGGGCTTTACTTCCCTAATCAACTCATTATTACCTCCCATATGACTTCCCCAGTTATCACAGCCCAGTTTGCACAACTGAGTAGATGAACACTCCTTTCCTTCTACTCCAGCACGGCACAAAGGCCTGTGCTGTGTTACCCGTGTGAGGTATCATGCTTCTGGACACTGTTGGAACACAAGCGTTAGCTTAGGCAGTGTAGCTCCATCCTATTTGCTTAGTGGGTGCTGAATAAGAGGACAAATGCACCAATCACACAGAACAGACTTTATATCACTTTTCTACAGAACAAAAACCTCTCTCAAACTATTATCTCAGATTTATAATGGAAAACATGACTCATCTGAAGCTGCTGAAGTCAGAATAACATAACTGCAGTTCATCTATAATGGTGCAGCAATGAAAAGACTCACAACCATAAATATTTTTGTCACCACAGTATCTGCTGTGAATGGGAGCAATGTAATCACAGTCCTGACATCATGACTAGTATCAGTTTGTCTTGTGTCTGAGTTCAAGATACTATCAATAAAGTTACACAACTGTCGGCCAACTATTCTTGACAGGAAATTTAATAAAATACTTAGTAATCCATTCCTTGAAATGTAGAATTTACATGGCTTCTGCTCATCTATCCCATGCCTATTTTGAAGGATAGTATCACACTCTCTATGCCTTCTTATAGATTCAGGGCTTTCAATTTTGCACAAAAAGAAGCTGTATCTTAAAAGTATAAATGAATTTGTCTGCAAAAAGTATTATAGATATTAAATTAAAGTTGGTAAAAACTGAGTGAGTATGCTGTAAAGATTATTAGCTTTCCACAGTACTGCTTAACAGTACTTTAAGGCTGAAACAGAATAATCAGATGTTAGAAAAAGATGGATTACTAATTTATTGCTTTTTTTGAATTGAACTTGTAGTTTTAGTATCCAGCACATATTTTTAATGTAAGATATCCTAGACCCAGTAACTATACGGTAGTGAAGAAAGAACTTGACAGTTTAAAAATTAACTGCAGTGCCAGTTTCAGACAACTTACAAAAATATTTTCCATTAACTGATAGGCAAATACAGATTCCAAAGCTTCCTTCTCATAACCTTTGTATTTCTGTTAGCTAGAACAATCTAGCAAACTTTTGGCATCTTGACACTGTGGTATCAAAGTTTATTTAGCTTTCTTTTGTAATTTTTACCTGTTTTATTTTTTATCAGTTTTTTCATCAATTTACCTGATATTTGAGGGAATTATTAGAAACTTATCAAATTACATTGCCTGCAACATCCATGAAAAGTTGGTGTGTCTCAAAAGACAATTCCTGCTACTACAAGGATTGCTCTTCTAGCAAGAGAAGAATAGAATTTCTAGCAATAGAAAAAAATTTCTATTTTTTTCTGTTGGCCCTGTTTGTCATAGGCAAATGGTGGTAGGACAGTAGAGGTTGAATCTTCCCACCAGTTTGTTACATTATGTTGTTGTGTAACAGATGGCAGCAGAGGGGCAGTCAGACAAAGGACGTCTGGACATGGAAGAGCAGATGAAGCAAAGGTGTGGAATTGAATTCTTCCATGTGGAAAAAAATGGCACCTACTGACATTCATCAACACTTTCTGAACGGTTATGGATATCAACTAGTGGATATGAGCACAGCGAGGTGGTGCATGCTGCATTTCAGCAGTGGAGACAGTGACAGTGGGTCACCTTCTCTGATACAGATTTTGACAAGTGTTAAATGCAGCCTCTTGTTCCTTGCTGACAAAAAAACATAGCTAATGGCTGTAACTAGTTTTGTAGGTAAGAATTTGCTCTCAAATAGTGTTATTGTGCTCTTTGTATTTATTGCAGTTTTCACGGAAAAAAGTAGGAGGCATTACTTTTGGAGCAACCTATGCATTTACTTTATCATTATATCCTGATATACCATGCAATCTGTGATTAATAAATCATTTTTTAATCTTACATTGTAGTCTTTAAGCATTTTCTATGATTATTTAAATTATACTGTCTCTTACTTCATCCCTGTGATGCAAAATCTTTTGCAAAGACAGACAGCTTTTGTAACAGTTGATGGACAGACCCAAATAGTAAGATTTTCTGCAAGTTGGTTTCTGCAATTTACACTGTTTTTGTTTTTTTTTTTTTTGTTTGTTTTTTTTTTGAAATATTCATCAAGTTACTTGATCCAGCTATATTTTTCCATTAAGTCTTAAGGTGAACAGTCAGTCACTGTCCCCAGGAAATCCCATCTTTGCTTGTGTAAATGAATGAACTACCCTCAGCCTCGCAAAGTTTTCTCCCTGGTAGCACTGAGAAGCCTGCTTGCTTGCTCTGGACCTAATCTGGAGTTCAATTTTCAGGACAGTCAGTCAAGCACCTCTCACACAGCCTAAATTCATTGTGAAGTGCAAAGGAAAGGCATGGAAGGGACACAAGTTCTTCAGCATTCACCAAAAGCAGCTGATTTAAAGCAAACTATATCACCTGCTGCATGGGTTGACTTTTATCTTCCATGGGTTTTCTTAGCAGAGCTAAGAGCTAAATATTAGCCAATACAGGGTTTGAGGCCATCTTCTGAACAGACACAGACGATAACCTTGTGAGCTCTGCTGTCTGCTCTGATTGCCTTGCAAATGATACTGTTTTCAGCAGGAATTACAGGAATTTAGACAGAATTTGTACTAATTGGAATTGCACAACTACACACTTCTGCACTCAGATGGCTGTGGAAGCACAGTGGAAGCTTACTTACTGGGTTTCTGGATATGGGCTACCAGAACTCTGAATTAACTCTTACCAAGCAAAAGAATCCTTCCAGTCCAGACAGTAACTCTGTCCCAGTAACCTATCTTTTCCCTTGATACCACATATCCAACAAGGGTCATTTGCTTTCAGGATTTATACAAAATCTTAAAATATAGCCAACTTACTAACATCTTTTCTTTCTGTCCCCATAGTGAGGGGCTTACAGTGGTGAGTGTCATTTATTTTCAAGACCCAGTTCCTAGAGTCCTGATTGTTCTCCTACATTCTTCTCACAGTTGAAGCACTGTGTATGCTGGTGCTTGCCAGTACCCTAAGGCAATGATATACGTGTTGCAGGCAGACTAGCCAAGGTTGCCTGCAGCTCCATACAGGCCAACATACGCTGCTGCACAGTGTAGCATACTGACACAGCATGCATGACACTTATACAGCAGGTACAGCCCTCCAAGCCTTCATGACTCCACGGGAAAGCACATGAAATAGAAAGCATCAAAAGCAGAGTAAATTCAGTAACTCAACTTTCGCTTTCATTTACATGGTTTGGGGGCTAGATTCTTTAGTTCTAAACAGAATTGTGGCTAACTTCTGCCACTCAAACAGAAGAGCAATTTGACAGCAAATTTGGCATGCATCTCCATTGTACTGCTAGCTTGAGTTGTCTCTTGGCCCTGAACCAGGTTTTTCTCAGCCTACCTGAGCCATGCTGTCAGTAACCCTCCAAACCAACAGCGATGTCACTGCAGCAGGTGAAGCTCCCGCAGGTGCAGCAGGGCTCAGCACTCTGCTCCTCAAACTGCCCCCAAACCACACACGGATCCAGGGCTGACCACGGAGATCAAGCAAGTGGAGAAAGTTCCTTTTGTACCAGAATTTTGTACCTGAGCTTTAAGCATGTTAGCAATGTGCACCACAACCCTCTTGCATACTGTACATAACTGCTGGGTTACCTATGGCTTGCTTGCACTGCTCTCCTTAACGAGTTCGGTTAGTGCATCACGGATCAGAGGAAAAAGCAGAAAAACAGACTTATAATTGGTCTCCTGCCGAGATTCAGCATGAATATTACGCCTGGCTCGGGTCAGGATTTCCCGCCTGGGCAGCCGCTCAATAGCTGGAAACGAGGCAGGAAGGAGGCGAGGCGCTGCCTCGACGTGGGGGATGAAAAGACCGCTCAGGGCTGCGCTGTGCCCCGCGAGGCGCGAAACGCCACAGAGCGCCGCGCGCCGCAACGGCTGTAACGGCCGTAACGGCACCGCGTGCTCGAGCGCGCTCGAGCCCGCTCACATGACGGCGCGGCGCAGCCCGCCCCAGGAGGCTGGTTGGTTGCTTGGTTGGGCCGCCCGCGGCGCCGGGCCGGGCAGGGCGGGCCGTGCCGTGCCGTGCCGTGCCGTGCCGTGCCGCGCCGCACCGAGCGCTGCGGGGGGCGGTGGCTGTCAGTTCCCCTCGCGCTTCCCGCTCAGGTGAGACGCGCGGGCTCGGCCGCTGTCCCGCGGGGCGGAGGAGGAGGGACGTGCCACGCTCGGGAGCCGTACGGCTCCTGTCGTGTGCCCGGCGGGTTCGGGGGAGGTCGGGCGGATACTGCGCCGCGCCGGGAACGAGGCGGGAACGAGGCGGGAGCCGCCGCGGGGGAAGGAGCGGCTGAGGCGGGCGAGGGGCTGCCAGGCTGCCCGGCGCGGGGGGAGCGGCACCTGCCCGGCAGCGCCGCCGTCCTGCGCCCTTCCCGCGCAGCGCTCCTCCAGCGTGCCGGCGGTCCCGGTGCGGGGCTGCTAATTGCCGCTACAGGTATTTTTTATGTTCTTTTGCCGGGCGAGCGGGCTGTCAGTACCGCGCAGAGGCGTTTCGTGGTACCTCTGATATGACTTTCATTTGTTCGCGAGGAGGGCTTTCCTCTGGCTGCCTCCCTCGTTTTGAAAACTCGGTGGCCAAAGTTAAAATCTGTGCGTGTTTTTCTTTCTGAATATCGATCTGGCGCGTTTACTGCAAAAACTGAAGTTTCTTCTCAAGCAGATTCTCCGGGCACTTTGTGAATGGACTTTGTTTGAAAAGTCATTTAGTGAATTAACGTAGCATGCACAGAGATAAATGGAGTTGACGTACCAGTGAAGTAGCATCTATCGCCTGAGCAAAAATGGAATGTTCCTGCCCCTGGGTTCCTGTTGAATCTTAAATTATTAATGGGTCTGTGCGTTACACAAACAACACTTGAAATGGTTGCGGAGTGCAAACACGTGTGGGGGAGCAGAACCGCAGTAAGAGTTGTGCAGGTCCGGCCCTGCAGGAGCGGCAGGAGGGGGCTGCTGGGGGAGCAGTGTGGGCTGCACTTCACCCAGCAATCCCGCAGCTCTCGAAAGAGGAATGAGAAAAGGGCAACACTTTCTCCAAGTGGGGAGTGTAGGAAATTAAGAGCTTCAGCATGCGTGCTTTTGTTGAGTGCTTATTTGACCATGTCACTGTGTACACTGCTCGTGGTGTGTGTTAGCGGCATTGGTGGTACCCCATTTTCTTTTAGAACCTGACTGCCAAATAAAGTATTTAGATCACACATTATCTAAATCTTCATCTCAGAGGAGACCTCGAGTAAGGGCATATTTGTAAAAACTGGTGGTGAAAGGAAAGGTGAAACATTCACATTATACCGGGGTTCTGGAGCATTAAAGGCTTGAACATGTATTCAGCGGAAATGTTGAGTTAGGTATCAATGGGAAGTAAGATTTCTAATGTCTGTTCAACCATGTAATGTACAATAAGTGAGGTGTGTCACAGCAGAAATTGTAACAGCAAACTGAGCTTCTGCTCTTAGTTTTATGTGAACTTTCTCCGTACTGGCAATCTTACAGGCAAAAGTTTGAAGTATATTAAAGTAGAAACATCATGTTTATGAGCATTTATTTTTTTTCCACATAATGCCTTGAAGCTGAACAGCTTTCAGGCAGATGTACTGAAAAAATTTGGCGTTATGGAAACATGAAGTAAATAGGTAGAAGTGACAGGCTGGAAAAAATAAGCTTTTATGTAGTTTGAGAGGATAAAGTTCTGCAGTAGTGTTTGTTAGTAATCTTTTTAAAAATAAAAACTGGAGAAGAAAAAAGGTTGTATCAGCATAGGCTACTGAACAATCCAAAGGTGCAACAGGGAGCGTTTAAGGAGTAAATTTGACTGAACTCTCCATAAGTTTTTTCCTATGTCATTAGGGAAATGACTCCTGCACAGAGGAGGCACTGGCCCTGATGATCCATCCAGGGAGCCCAGCATTCTACGTGGTCTCATTTGTGTTCCTGCTGGGCCTGGCTTGTGCTGTGGCTGTATTGCCTGCCAGCCCTCTGCAACAGCCTCCTCTGCTTCTTGACAGCTCAACAAAAATTCACCACCTTAGAGAATTAGGCTATGAAAGTACATCCCTCACTGAATTACTGTTTGTTCCAGCTGGCTTTATTTTCCCTCAGTTTATGTCTGTACTGCATGTCCTGCAGACAGCAACAGTGCTCCTGCAAGACCTGTGCTGTCAGTCCAGGTGACAGCCTGTTTCCTGCCTGACTGAGGAGCACATCAGGGAAGGAAGGAACTGTGCTGCTGTGGTCAGAATAGATGCTCTGTAGTACAGAAGTGCAGGATAAGAGATGCTTCAAGCCAGATCTCTTCAGCTGTGAGCTCCTTAAGACTCAGATAAGGAAGTTACATGTGTCATTTAGCTGCTCTATTTCTGAGATGATCTGCCCCCACTACCACTGTAGCAAAGATCTTTGCTAAGTTAGATTGTAACTAGGCAGCACAGTGCTAATTAAGAGTACCTTTCTTTTATGTTCTCAACTATCTTTAAAACCAGAAAGTAGAAGTAAGATTGAGGGGTGAGAAGAGAGAGACCAGAATCTTTTCTTCCTTTTTTTAAGTGAACTGGAACTTTCAAGCTTTTTCCATAGTAATGATGAAAATCAGGTTTAACTACATTCTGCCTGTTTATACACAATTAAAAAATCTCCCAGCAAGCTGAAGAGTCTCACTGTGGCCTTTAACAGGACAGCGGTGTAAATAATTAATGACTTCTGGAGAAAAACTATGAATGGAGCTAGTGGAAACACTTTGCACATCTGCCTGAAAGTGAGGAAGATCTTAATCTGTCAATGGAGTCAGTATCTGGATTTTAGTGAGGGCAAAGCAGAGAAATACTGGTTGAAACACTTGATATCTCAGTGAAATGGAAAGAGAGAGAGTTGTGAGTTTATGATCAGGTGTATCAAATCTTTTTTTTTGAGAGAGAGAACTGTGAAAAAAAGATGGAAATAACTTTGAATCTGGCATCAGTAACGAGGAAACAAAAGTTATGAATGTCTCAGTATCACATGAGTAGGTGTTTAAACAGTTCAAGACTCCCATGTGTGCTAATGTCTCTACTTTGTTCGTTGTTTGGGGTTTGTGGGGTAAGGCTGTGATTGCTAAGGTTGATATGTGGAGGCTGTTTGGGCCTGCCCTCGTGGAAGTCAGGGTGAAGACAGTAGATAACATGCTGAGAAGATTCTTAACAATCATAGCTGCGTGAAACAGCAGCTAAGGAAGGGTAATGCGGTCTTGGCAACTGAAATACTTAAGGCTGACTAGCAAAGATGCTCCTTCTGTGGCAGAAGTAGTATCCATTTGGAAGGATACGATATAAAGATTGTGCCCTTGATTCTAGTGTAAGCGCATTGCCTGTTTCGCAGAGTGGAATCAGGTGATACCTTATTTTCTGTGCTCGCTTCCACTGTTGTCTTTGCAGGGTAGTATCTACTGAAGGTAGGAATTTCTGTGGGAAGCTGATTTCAGCCCTAAATTCAGCTCTGATTATTCACATAAGGAGGGAAGTGCCTAGGAAATCTAAGCAGGCCTCTTCAGCTGAAGAATCTGCATTTTCAAGCTGGCTTGGAACCTCTAAAGCTGATTAGCCCGTTGAGCTTTGCTTTCAGGACAGCACTGGGGTAAAATCAGTGTTGCTCCTACCTTAGGTTCTTGGAAAACCTCAACACTGCTGAGAACCTCACCACAATAATTTACCCCCGTAGTAACACTTCTCTAATTAATTTCCTTTGGGACTAAAGGTGGAAGCGATTAAAAAAAAAAAAAAAAAAAAAAAAAATCAGACTACAACTTCATCTTTTAAGACAATCTTTTTGCCTTGTGGAAGGTGGTAATAAGGTGGTGGTTGGTCTGTTAGCTGGCCTATGAATAACTTGACAAATCCCTGATGCAGCAGTGATTGGTTGTAATGCACAGAGTGCTTTTTATATCCACATCTGGAAGACAACTATTCAAAAACAAGCTTTTTTTAAAAAAAAAAATCTAAGAGAGGTGTATCAATTGCCAGGTATGCTCATAATCTCATCTGTACCCATGATTTTTCCAGTGCGTTGGAGTGAAAAGTACAGATACTCAGTTTACCTATGTTTGAAACTTTGAAAGACTGTTTTGTTCAGTAAGCAGTGTTGCTCTACAATATAAAATATGATAAATGTTATCTTTGGGTTTTGGTTTGGTTTGGCTTTTTTTACAACTTTAGGTTGAAAACTGTAAGGTTTATGGTCTTTTCCCTCTCTACTTTTCCCTTCAGGAAAGCCATGGTAAAAGACATGAAATATCTTTAATGGAATTCTGATCCTAATCAAGCAGTTAAAAATGGATATGAATATTATTTTCTCCAGTGAGGTAAGTATTCTTGAAGAGAAATGAAAGAACAACTGATTTCCTTTGCTTTGGGTTGCTGTTGCCACTGTTGTTCTGTCCAACTGCTTTTTTCCATGTGTTTTCAAGTTACAGCACCTATAACTTCAAGAGCCTTGCACTGGAAGTAGTAACTGAGAGTCCTAGGATTAATCCTTTCACTTACAGGATTACTCAACCTCATGTGGCTACTTCACCAAATAAAAACCAATGGATAAGGGATATGTGTTGTTCCACGCTTGGTCAATGGGTGGCTTCTACACATAGTAGCGTTTGGCCTAACGGCCAGCTTTTGAATGAAGCATCAGAGCAATAGAAGCTGCTAAGTCAAATTTTGAAGAATGAATACTTAAGCAGAGCAACTGCAGACAGGGGAAATGAATGAAATCCTAGGATGAGGAAAAAGTTTCTCTCACTTCAATTTCCTTTTTTTAGTTAATGCAATCAGGCATCCCTCCTTTCTGGCCTGTGCAGTCTGGATATAGGTTGGGCTGTTGGTAGCCTGAATTACAGGCACATTATTAATAATGCTTTCTCCAAATCACATACCCAGCTTCTTCTGTACTGAGCTAGATCTCTGCTGTTTGTTAAGGAAGAATAAGTTAAAAAAACAAACAAACAAACAAAACCAACCAAATACATCCCCTGAATTTAGTTAGGATCACAGGAAAATTGAGGTTGTAAAGGAACCTCAGGAAATGATGTAGTCCAACTTCCTGCTCAAATTTGCCAGCAGTCAATGAAATTCAGACTAAAAAGGCCAGTGAATTAAAATGACTATTGTATGTTCAAAAACAATAAGAAATTAATTTATATTTTGCCATATGTATTAAATGTATGTTGTAATAATGCAAATAGGACCATACTGTGCTTCTAAAATTTATTGAAAGGAAAATATTTTAATAAGATTGCAAAATGCAAATGTGATTTTTCCCTGAATGAAGGAAACATATCTCTGACATACTCATTTCTTGTAGTCACATATGAAGCTTCTAAAGATCATCTAACACATTGACATGCTGCAACTACTTTTGAGAATGGATTTCCTGCAAGAATGACTCCTTCCCCCCCCCTCCCAGGCATCCCTAGGGAATCTATTTACTTTCTCATGTAACCAAATTGCTTTCTCATAATAAGGGGAAAGGAAGTGAACACTTTACTTATCCTGATATATGTTTCTGGAACGCTTCCTCTCAAGTTTAAGTATTTGTTCATGGGAAAACATAGTTGACAATGTGAATAAAAATAAGCATATTATCAGGAAGCAGTCTCTCCCCCAGCCTCTCAAAATAAATACTAACCCAGTGCTCTTCCTCATCTTCCCCTCCCACACCCGCTCCATCCACCCTTGCAATTCCAAACGACAAAACAGAACATTTAGTGAGCCCCCAAAATAGCTAGTTAAGTGTATGGGCCAGTGGGGGTCGTCCAAACAAGGGGTTAATATTGTCAGGAAGAATAGAGTTCAGCATTCCAAACCTGTTAAGAGAGTCATTGAAGGGAAGAGACATGTCCTTGTTTACTTTGGATTTCTGCTTATCTTAATGTGCTTTGAATTGATCCCTCAAAATTGATAATTTGATAGCTTTAATAGTTGCATTAGCAATTTGATGAGCCCCCTCCAGCACACCATCAATAACAAACATTTTGTGAACAAAAATAGAATCATAGGCAATGTAGTTCCTGAAAGCCAGCGTGTAATATTACGTGAATGCAAGTTGTGACGCTATTAATTATTTAATAGAGATTTCAGCATCGTGGATGTGTGCATTAGTGCAAAATGCACATCCACGAACTCCAGTATTGATACTGGGAATGAGTGTGGAGCAAGTTGCACTTCTCAGTTCTTGAAGAGAACTTAGTTTGCAAATATGTGCAGAAATTAGCTTATATATCTCATATGTGATTCAGAAAAAAGCTACATCTATGGAAGACATGTATGTGCAGAATTATTTCCTCCTTAATATCCAGTCACAACTTATTTGTTTGCAGGCTTCTTGAGGAATTAGGAGAGCATTGGTAGTAAATCCAGCTCTATGGTTAAAGAAGCTACTGCTGTCCCAGAGATTACTTTTTCCATCAGTAAAATAAAATGGTACGTATGTGTTACTGCACACAAGAATGCAGATTCCAGCAATGTAATTTAGGTGCCAATTCAGGTTGATAAAAGCCATGCTCTGGACTGTGCAAAACCAGCGGAAAGGTGTATGTGTGTATGAAACAGTAACCTGCAGTAGAACTAAGTGTAGATGAGGTAATTTTAAATCCTAAAGTTACTTGAACTAGTTCTTCCCAAACTAGCAAATGCTTATGACTGGAGAATGTGAACATGAGGGAGCTGCTGCACTGTTTTGGCTGGTGTGTAGAAGGAAGGGGCAGTGTTGCTGTGTTTGTAGCTTTTAGTCCTGAGAATTGAATTTACATTCTCTAGCAGTATTTATTGGACTGTGAAATCCTGTGCTATGCACATTTCTGATTTCTGTGCTTTCACAGAGAGGAACGACTGATTCTCATAGCGCCTATGCAGAACCAGGAGACAATTGTCTGTTGTTTCTGGGTGGGAAACCAAGAAACAAATGCTGCAGTACTGAAATATCCATTTGTCCAGGGCACCTGAACAACAAGGTACCCAGCACAAGAGATCTGAGTTGCGATACATGTATATAAACAACATTGTTACCCCAGAACATCCAATTGCCAACTGGAAGTATCCTTGTCTTCCACCCTCAGAAGCAAGGCATTTGCACTCTCAAGATGAGGGTTACCAGCGATAAAGACATAGTGAGCGTGATAGCAGTACTTGGGTTTTAGTTACTTGTTTTCACTGCTTTATCAGTGATGATCTCATCACTGGGCTTATGAATGGGCAAATGTTGCAGGAATTGTTCTGAGCAATAGTATCTTTTAGACCTGAGACAGATGTGTATTATGGTCTCTTGATTGTGTGCATGTTTCAGTTCATCATTCACAGCTACTGCTTAATGCTTCATAAAGCTGGTTTTCTTTCAGATGCATGTTTTTCACTATGCATGCATATTTAAACTTCTCTGTGGATTCTTGGTTGCTAGATGAGGAGGAATATTTCTACAGATAATTTCCACTCTTCTAAGGGAAATTGTGGGACAGGCTTTACTTGGGGCCATGCAACTGGTTCTGTTAGAATTTCCTCAGGTTTGAATCTGATTCTTTTAATCCTTCTTTCCTTGTGTGTTTGTGACAGAGCTTCCCACTGGTAATTCCTTAATGAAGGAACTGGCAACGTTTGTCTTAGAGTAGTAATATATTTTTTACTGTTGTTTTGAATTTCAGCTAAAAACCTCACCCTAAGAATAAGTATTTTGTTATTAGTGTAATAAACATTTCACCTTCATTACAATTTAAAATTGTCATCTTCTGTAACAGATACTGTTCAAAAGTTAATTCATACTTTTTCCTGCCTAAAGATTTTGGAGACAAGCTGGGGGAGGCATTCACATGCAGCTTCTAAAACACTATGAACTGCACTCTGCTGTAGCACTTTAGCCGGCAGGTATGGGCACACATAAGATTACTAATTCCATAATTCTTCTCTTACACCCTTCCTCAGAAAAAGGACTTGTTCTAACTCAGAAAATAGTATGAGATGTTCTTTAAAAATAAAAATCCACAGGCCCTTGCTGCCTTATTTAAAAAGTGTATCTATAATAGAGTTCAAGATGTCTGCTCAACATATCTCCTCAGAAATGAACATACAATGAATTTCAAGACAGTGAACCAATTTTGACTTCATTAGAGCTACCCACGTGCTGGATTAAATTTAAAACTAACTGGCTATTCTAATCAGTTTCTACTTGTGCAGTATTAAATTCTTGGCATATTGGCATATTTAAATACAGTAGTTATCTGTTTGCATATGCATAGTTGGAAAATGATGGCCTTTTCTTCATATTTTGAAAATCACAGATATGTAGTAACTTGAATCCTCTGAGTTGTTCTTTTCCTTAACCTGTTTTTCAAATGTGTGAGGATGACTGTTTGGCAGCTCCTGGAGGTTGTGTATTCCACACACTCTGTAAAAATTTCAACTGTGTAGAAGAAGGATGTGCTTTCACAGATGGTGGCTTTTAGTCAGTAAAGAAGAAAAAAATTCTGATAAGGATTCCTGGTGAAAACAATTTGGGAAGGACCCCTTAGACAGCCCACAGTGAAGCAAGCAAACCATCATTTACTGCCTCCGAGCCTTTTTCCTCAAGATATAAAAGTAGATGTCTTCTGTGCATTTCTCTGCAAATCCTGGAGTTACTGTTATCCTTCAGCTATGCAATTTTTAAATTTTTTTTTTTTTTTTTACTTCTATAAAATGTTTCAAAGGGAGAAAAAAAATTGTCAGCCCAGAGCAACCCCAGTGAACTTTCTGCGTGTGATGTAAGGCCTTGACTCATTAGGAAGCAAGAACTGCAGCAGTGAGATTTGTTTAGGCATATTGAAGTAAACCACTGAAACAGATGAGTGCTGTTTGGACAGTGTAAACCTTGTGTTGAAATAATCCAGGCTTGTCCACTGAATTTAAGTTTGTTTTGCGGAAATACAGTCTCTATGTCGGAATCTGTGCCTAGTGTAACTAAATCAGGTAATTATAATTAATTAATAAACTGATTCAAATAAGCTGCAAGAGACAAAAGGTTTTTACATTTCTGGCAAAGTTTTCTCTTTAAAAATAACCTGTGTTTCTGAAGCAGGAGATGTAGAAAAAAGTAACAAAGAGTTTGGATCTTAAATTATTAAATCCATGTGCTGAATCACACTAGTCAAAATAATGAAGAATTTTACTGTAATCTTTGAATTAAAAAAAACTAACCCAAAGCAATACATTCTTTGAACAGCCCAGTGGAAAAAAAAAACAAAAACAACAAACAAACAGTAGAGAGATAGGCATTTCATTCAGCACTGTTTTGTTTTAGCTACCTGATGTCTTAATTCTAGAACCTGCATGTTACAACTAATTCTACAGATAGCACCTAAATTGAACCTCATGGGGGCCAAGTGGAAAGTTTTACTCCTTGCTTTCTGTAGATAAATATAGCTACCTATAGCACAGAGTTGCAAGGGTAAATCATATTTAACAAGACTGTTTCAAAGATTAATGGTGGTGAAATTAAGCTGCCCTTGATTCTACTACTTAATCCAGCTCCAGTTGTTTTCCAGCCTAGAAAGAACAGAATATGGCTTTGGATGCTGGAGTTACATGTAAGCAGTGATTCAGAGACGTATACTAGTCTTTGACTATTGTGAAAAGATGATAAAATACACTTCCATTCTCTTTCTCTCCACCTCTAACCTACGCTTTCCCATTCCTGTAACTAGATATCGTTGATAAGATTTGTCTGCACGATCTCTTTACAATATAAAAGAACTTGGAGCAGCAATTGCATGTAGGTGCAGAGTTTTCTATTTATATATTGTTCCTGTAGAAGTGGTAGTCTTTGAGCAATATTTCAGCTTTTAAAATTTGATCTGCATTTTGTATCCTTCTCCTTATACAGCTACTAGGCTTTTAATACATTAGGTGACTTTTACATGCCCCTAAAGGCAGGCAGAACTTTTATAGTGCTTTAAAGTGTGAGAAAAGATCTATTTATGTCTGGCTTTTAAAGCTCAATAGCCCAGATCAAGAGAGAGAAGCAAAGGCAGCATTTGCCATTGAGAGCATTTTAGTTCCCAGATATCACTCACTGTTTAAAACTCAGTACTCAGAACTGCATTTTGACTGATCTGTGGAGAGAAGGGACTGAAACCAACGTCCAGCCAGAAGGCTACACAGAAAATTTCCCCCAGCTGACTGTTTGCTATGACTCTCACTTCATTCCTCAAAGAAGTTCTTGCTGTTTCATTAACATCTGACTGGATGGCAGAAATGTTACAATAAATTTGTAACAATTATATAGAAATTAACTTTACAGGTGACATAAATGGATAACATAGCACAGACATGAAATAATTTCTTCAAGATGAGGATTTTCTCCTGGGGTTAGCCCTTCATACCCATGTGAATGTTTTCCTATGAAGTGGCAATCAGGAGTTTTTCTGGACTGAAGACGTGTTTCTGACATGTTTCTCTTTGTGAACAAAGGCAGCTCTTACAGACAAAGTTGTTAAGATTTGAGAATTCTTGTCTTAGTCAAAATTCCACTGATGCATTAGCATTTGTTTTGCTAGTAAGCATTATATTTTATAATGCTCCTGCAACATGGTGGAAAGCACAGCAATAACAGCAAGGTCTTATGCTGTAGCAAGTAAGGACTTATTCAAAGGCAGCAGCCATACACACAGGAAAAAAATAGAGAATCTGCTTACCTTTAGAAGGCCTCAGGTAGGTAAGGATCTCCAGCAAGATACCCTTGCTTCCACTGCCAACCCTTAAATGAGGTCTGGGAAGGGGTGGAGCCAGGGTTCTGGCCAGCCACTCAGGCATACTGCATGCACTTTAGCTCCCCTGGGTTGACTTTTCCTTCCCACAAGGTGCTCCATCATTGGTTCAGGCTGTGACTTAGCGTTTCTGCTCTGTGCTCCAGCACTGTTACAGAGAGCAAACCATTGATTTCAAAGATGAGTCTCTACTTCAGGAAACCCCTTAAAAACTGGAAATAGTTGGTAAAGCTGGCTCTGGGTAGTTGGCGAAGTTTTATTATACCTCAGTGTAACACATTTCTGATTTTCTTCGCTTGTGGAATAAATCCTTCTAATAGTTTTTCCCATTTAGTTTTGCTTTGGAGCAGTACATCAGCTGATTAAATCTTTCCTATTGATGTTGTAAATCTGAGGATCTAGAAGCAGGCAATGTAACCAAGGCAAGCCGTTGCAAATGTTTTATCTTTAAAAAAATAGTTCCCTATTTCATACAAAACTGAGCTATGCAACAAATTCCTAATATTGCCTTGTCTTCTCTGGGTTGTGAATTCAGCAAGCTGTAACTCTTCCACTTCTTCCCTTGGGAGACTATTATATAAGCATTCAGCTGTTCCTCTTGTTGTCCTTATTAACATGAAATGTTATTTTGCTTAATTCTATCTTCATAGGCCTAACTTTGCAAACTGGGACAACTCACATGAATCCAGTCCTTTTAAAGACCAAACTATGCGGCCTGTGCAGAAGAACAAGGCAGTATTAAAGGCAGTAATAGAATTTTGCAAGGTTTTATGGGACTCTGACAGCAGAACTGACACCTACCTGAGTCAGCGGAGCGCTCTTCCAGAAATTCAGACTTAGCCACATTCTGGGCTGCGCTGGGAAGAGCGTAGCAAGGAGGTCAATGAAGTGATTATTCCCTTCATCTCAGGCATTTGTGAAGCTGCAGCTGAAGTAAAGTTGCTAGGGGCCTGAAAAGCCAGATGTACAGGGAGAGACTGAAGGAGCTATGTTTATCTGGAGAAGAAGAGAAGGCTAAGAGGGAATGTACTTAGTACCTTCAGGTATCTAACAAAGAGCTGTTGGGAAACAACTAGACTCTTCTCAAAGCTTCACGGCAAAAGGACTACGCAAAATATATGCACATATTAAGCATTTTATCTCTCTCCATTAGGGAAAAACGGTGTAGAAATACTATTCGCACAGCAAACAATTGTTGCTATATCTCATTTGTAGAATGTCTCAGTATATTCTCATGCATGACAGGCTTCTAAAGGAATAAACGTCTTGCACTGCGTTTAGCATTCAGTGAATAACTGGAAAGAAATAAATGCAAATGTCTGTAATGCATACAATGAATATACAATTGCATAAGTTACATCTCCATCTCTGAGAACTGTGGCAGAATTGGGTGGGTACTATGAAAAGGGATGCAGCTGACCTATTTGATTTCCTTTATATCACAATTGGCCGAGAACAGATGTTGAGATTGTGACGTAGAAGCACCTTATCTCAAACTCTTAAATTCTGTCCTTATTAGACAAAAAAAAAATCACATTGCTAAAGGACTGCAAACAATATGTAATAGTTTTGAAAAGAAGGCCAGTTGTGAATGCGTATGCATTTGACATGGGAATTGTATAGTTCTGAGTGCAAACCCATTAACACACACACACACACACAAAAAAAAAAAAAAAAAAAAAGACAGGAAATGACTTGAATTTAGTTCAATTTTAATTTTATTTTAATACACATTTATGTAGTTTTTCCAGTGTATTTTTTCTCTTTATGAATTTTTATGGGTAAAATCTAATGGAGCATATGCCAATCCATAACAAAAGTAGTTACAAGTGATTTTGATATAGCCACATAATTAAAACCTCTAAGCCTAGTTGTAGGGGAAGAGTAGACTTCAGTGATGGGAGCTGGGTAATTCTGGTATTTTAATTCACATGCTGCCAGCTGGCTGAGACTACGAATCCTACATACAGAATCTGCCATCCTCCCATTGTAATTGATGCACCATGTCTCCTTATTTTGGTTGTACGTCGTTCATTCATGTTCTTTTTTATTATTGAAGGCAGGTTTCAAAGATTGTACCTTCTGTCCCTGTGGTGCTACAAGATGCAATGTACAGTCCATATCCATACAAGATAATTGAACCTACTTTGTTTTTCTGAATTCATTGTAAAATTAATATTTATTTTGGCTAACAGCTTTTTAATCTCAACGTGCTCTTAAGAGCTTTTCTAATACTAAGATCCCCTGCATTCAGGGGTAAAGGAGGGAGAACTCCAGTTTATCCTGTGCTACTGACTTTGATTCTTGCACTGCCTCGGGCTGCCTGTATGATATCAGATCTGCTTTAGAATCACAGAATCATTCATGTTGGAAAAGACTTCTAAGATCATCCAGTCCAACTGTCCACCTACCAGCAGTGCTGCCCACTAAGCCATGTCTCAAAGTGCCACATACATCTACCCTTTCCTTAAATATTTCCAGAGACAATGACTTCACCACCTCTCTGAGCAGCCTGTGCCAGTGCCTGACCACTCTTTCAGAGAAGAAATTTTTCCCAATATCTATCTTGAACCTCCCCTGGTACAACACAAGGCCATTCTCTCTTGTGTGGTTACCTGGGAGCAGAATCAAGTCCTGTAGCTGTTTATGCTGACTGTTTGTAAGCTTATGTAATTTGTTTTAGGAAACTGTCATTGTACTTGGATGTTACTGCCAAAAATGGCAGAAGTAATTTCAGTTGTTCTGGATGAAGACCTTGACGAGCAGTTCTGAATTGGTAGAAAGTTCTCTAAGGAGTTGTCCTAACAATACATGTTGGAGGAGCCTCTGAAGATAAACCAAATTACCAGAGCCAGGAGCAAAGTTGTTTCTAACTTTGGTTATGGTTTATGCACAGCTAATGTTCTCTCATGATGCTTTTAATCACTAGAGAAACATATTCTCAACAAACAAAAGGTCAATTTAGCCCCAGAGTAGTGTATAAGATGTTGGAACATACAGGAATGTACCCTTACATTTTCACTTCCAAATATATTTTGTGATTTAGTAATGCTAAAATTGTTCTGTATAGAATTCTCTACGGGTGTGAATGCAATTTTTATTCTTTCTTTTTTTATGAAGTTATTCTCTAAATTTTGGTGCTGGTGTTAGCAGCACATAATGGAAATGCAGTGATGGAACATACTTGGCAGCACATAATCATGTTTTGGAGAGCTGCATGGACATGGCAGTCCAGACTCTAGTTAAATGCTAGCCATGGTCCAGTGCCACATCCTTTGGGATTGCTTGTAGAAATTTTGTTTATTTCCTTCTCCCTCTTGCTATTATCCATCTCCTGAAAATAGTCAAAAAAGAAAAATCCAAGCTGGCTACTTGGAATGCTTACACATCTAATTGAGTAAAGCTTTAACACTCGTACATTTTTAATGCTTATGCTAACTCAGGGGAAACACTTAGAGTTTATTACTATCCTTTCTTGTATCAAAGCCTAGAAACTGCCAGTTGCTGTACACTGTTGGAGATGCATTCCAGCCACTTCTGAAGGTACATCACTCAAGTTTATGGTCAGTACTCCACTGTTCATTTAAATGCTTTGAAAAATGTAAATACTGATGATTATGTGATGTTAAGATTGTAAGATATGTCCTGGGTTTTTATTTTGTACTTCATTGGAGAAGATGCAATCTGGACTCTATAAGAAGTCATACACTTGAGAAGGAAAGGTAGTGAATGACAAAAGTTGCTTTAGATAGTCATTAAAGTGGAAACTTCTTAGTAGCTTGCAGCTATTTCCACAGCTGCAGAAACCTTCAGGCTTTGCATACCCTTTGATGACAGTAAAAAAAAAAAAAAAAAGGGAAACCTTTCTTTGAGCCCATCAGATGCAAAGCCCTACTTCTTCCCACTCCTTTTTCACCACCTAACTAATCTCCATCATTGCTGGATTCTGTTGTTTTTACTGTTGTGCACTAAAACTAATACTTTTTCCCTCTTCCTTTATGCCTATAGGACAACTCTGTGTGACGCTTGCAAGTGGAGATAATGTTATTTTTATTGCAGTCTGGATGCTTCTTGAGTCATTATCAGAACAAGTCTGGTTGCTTTGCAGCAGTTTTCTCCCAGGTAACACTAACTTACCTGTTAGAACCACAACAAGATTCTCTGCAGTAGTGGTACAGCAGGTGTCTTTAATAGGGACATGTGTTATAACTTTGTAGTTTGTCTTCAATAAGTGTTTGGACTGTAAAACAAAAGTGACCATAGAGAATTAAGGTTTGCCATACCAAAAGAGCAAGATTAATACCCTCTGTATCACCTAGCCACTTTTTGTCGCCCTGCTTTGCCCAGCCCCTAAGTTAAGTGGGATGAACCTGGGCCTTATTGTTTCCTGGAATGCTGTGTCCTGGAAATGAGTGAACACACAGGGGTTTTTGTTCTTACATAGAGTAAAACAATTTAAAGACAATCAGTAGAGAAGATGTAGCTCATAGAATCACAGAATCGCTCAGGTTGGAAAAGACGTTAAAGATCATCGAGTCCAACCACAACCCAACCATACTACCCTAACTCTAACAACCCTTTGCTAAATCATCTCCCTGAGCACCACATCCAAATGGTTTTTAAACACATCCAGGGATGGTGACTCAACCACCTCCCTGGGGGGACTATTCCACTGCTTAACAACCCTTTCAAGTTTTTCCTTATATCCAACCTAAACTTACCCTGGCACAACTTGAGGCCATTTCCTCTCATCCTGTCACCTGTCACCAGTGAGAAGAGACCAACCCCACTCTCGCTGTAAGCACCTTTCAGATATTGGAAGTGAGCAATAAGGTCTCCCCCCAGCCTCCTCCTCTTCTCAGACTGAGCAGCCCCAGTTCCTTCAGTCACTCCTCATAGGGCATATTCTCCAAGCCTTTCACAAGTCTTGTTGCCCTTCTTCAATGTCCTTTCTGTATGCAGACCAAGAAACTTTCAAAAAAAAAAAAAAAAAAGAAAGAAAAAGAAAAAGTCATGCTTAATATTTGCAATGACAGGAATTGTTCTCCTGTGCTTAATTGCCTCTGGTGAAGTGCAAACTGTAATTTTTCTTGACGTAGCTGTGCTCAACTGAAAAGTGTTGTGGTCTGACCTGGCTAATGTGAGTTTGGCTTCTGGGCATTTTTAAAATGGTTGACTGTAAGCAGAGTGCAGTTGGATACCGTTAGTGTGTTGTTGGTACCGGTCACTGTAGTTTGGAGGAGGTGCTCTTTGAATAACATTATAACATGTTTTCCAAAAGATGACTGTGTTATTGCTGGCAGACTGTGAGCTGTGTGGCCTGCTGTAAGTGAACGATTTCTTTTTGAGTCACAGCTGCGTCAGAAGAGTCCCTCAGCCACAGCCATTGTGCCTGTTCCCTTTCCTGTGCTGAAGAGTTAATTGCATTTTATTGACATCAAGCGGTAAAGAGTCTGTGAGCAGTGTTTGTAGCAGGCAGCCTGCTCTGGAATTGAGCTCTTTTACCAGGTACAGGGCTTGGGCCATTGCTACCAGATAAAAAACTCCCAGGGCAGAAGTGTCAACTCGGAGAAGGGGGTTTTATGGTTTTAATTTTGCACCTGTTTCAAATACTAATGAAAAAGGACAGAAGTCACATGCCTGCACAAAGCATGTGCACCTTATTTAGGGGACCATCCAGTGGGGCCTTCAAGACCGTTGCACCGCGGTGTGCGGTATTCGCGGAGTGCGTGTGCGTATGTGTGCGCGCATCCCTTCCTTTCGCTGGGCTGTAGGTGCGTGCGGAGCTCCGCAGCGGCAGGGCAGGCAGAGGCAGGGAGCGGCGCACAGCTGGCTGCTGGCTGCTGGCTGCTGGCACGCCGGGTTCTGGCGCAGAAGCGGCTCACGACACTGCCGCCGCCCCTTTACGCGCGGCCCCGGTTTCATGAATGAAATCCAATCGCCGCGCTATAAATAGACCGCGGGGCCGCAGACGTCACAGCGCGCGGCTCTCACCGGCCCCGCCGCAGCCGCCACCGCCGCCCGAGCGTCCGTGTCAGCGCCCCGGGCCGGGCGGGCACAGCACCACCGGCGGCATGCTGCCTCCGTGCCGAGTCGGGCCGGCGCCCGGCCTCGCACCCCCGCTCTAAGGAGCGGCGGGAAGAGGCGCAGCGCCTGCTGCTTCCCCGTCCCATGTCCCGCCGGGGGGCCGGTCCCGCTGCGTGCGCCCCGGCTGCTGGCTGCCGGGCATCTCGCTATCCCGGGTAGGTCCCCCGTCGCCCGGGCGCGATCGGGCTGCGGCAGCGGGGCCGGGTCGGGCCGGTGCCCCGGCTAGCAGAGCTCCGCGCGGTCCCTGTCCCCGCAGGTGCGCTCTCCCCTCCCCCGAGGTGAGAGAGAGCCGAGTCCTTGATGAAGCCGATCTCTCTCGCTTCCTCTAACAGCGAGGCCACGAGGTGCAAGACAAAAATAGATGATGCGTATGAGAAGCAGAAACCTCCTGGTGCTTGGCACTTCTGAGTGTCATTTACTAAAAACCTGAAGGTTTGGAAAGATTTCTTTCTCTTTATTTCCCCCTTCTTTTCTCCTGCTTTGTCTGTGGAATCTGTTGTGGGTTGCTGTGACGACAGCAGGAGACTGATGTGTGGGGCTCGCAGCACACAGATTATCAAGTGTCTGTCGGCTTGGACCTGTCTGAGGACTACGGAAAGGGGCTGCAAAGGGAAACGGGAGTAGACATTGCTTTGTTAAGTCAACCTTCAGTGGATATTGTGGCATCCGGTGCCTGGGGTGAAAGGAAGCTGGTCGCTGACAGACTGAGCTGGACTAGTGAGAGAGCTCGGGATTGCCTTCTGCTGGTCAAAGCACTATGCAGGCTACTAACGATATACTTGTTTAACAATGGTGATAACAATTTTAAAAAGCCCTTGAAGCTCTACATATGGTCACAGTGTGAGCAAGGAAGTGATGCCAGAATATTCTCAATGACTTTGTTCATCCTCAGTTTGTGTACTATTTCAGGACACACAGCTGACACAAAGCCAAATGTTCAGCTTGAGCTGTAAGAGAAGCTGGGGTGGAAATTACTTTGTTCAGTGTGTTCAATGGGAGTTCTTAAGCCAGCACTATTTCCAGGCAAAAATTATGTGCGTGGGGAGGAAAACACTGCTGTTACAACCTACAGACATAGAGTTGCTGTTTGACTGTTAGTGTAAGTAACAACTGAATGGGATCTATCTGTATACAGACTGTACTTCAGGATCACAGTGTATGGAAACAGAGCACCTTAATTTCTCTTAAACTATTTACCAAGGCCCTCTCTCAGTAAGTTATGTTTCTCTTTTATGCACTTTGGATTTGTATGCCTGATGTTATGTATCAGGTCTGTGATGTATCCATTCACAGAAAAAAATAACTTGATGAGCTGAATATTTTATACAGGATTCTTTATCTTAGATACATTGTACTTACAGAGCATAAGATCTGGGACATGCTCAGATGTGTAGAGGTATTTTTATCCAAGAAGAAATAAACATCAGTTTTAACTCTGGACAGCTTTCTAAATCTCCTGCCCTTTTAAAACTACCGAGCTTCACAAATACTGTAGAGTATTATACTGAGAGGAAGAGCTCATCGTTTGACCAGTAAATCCCAATGTTTGACTCTTTGCTAATAGATTTTGTTCACTGGAGAAATCCTTAAGTCCTGCATCCAGATGTTGCTCTGTGCTGATGGACCTGAAAGGACAGAGAAGCCTTGAATTCGGAAAGGAAAGGAGCAACAGGTGTTTGACATGTCCTTTCCTTGCTCCCGCCTGTTCTGCCAGAAGAGTACACAAATGCTGTAGAGAGTATATGCCTTGGACTTGCTCCCAAGCAGAGCACTTTAGAGAAGGAAAAGTAATGCTGAACAATCGTTGTTGCGTACAGCAGTTGCAGCACTCACAGCAAGGCATCACTGAGACTGAGAAGCTAGTCACATCAGTGTGAAAGCACCCTTGGATCATTCTTTGAGTTTACCTAAAAAAGCTCAAAACCTTGTGCTGGGAGTGGATGGTGGTACAGTGTGGAGGCTGGAATTGGTGCAGCCTGGGGTACCTGTGGTGAGAGTTGCACCCTTTCTTACTGGGGGTAGGCTTGTGAAATTAAACTGCAGGCTCCCTTTGGTTTCCATCTAATACCTTTCTATTTTTTTTCTTTCTCATCTTCTCTGACATAAAAGATACAATATAGCAATTTCTGTCTTCTTTAAAAAAAAAAAAAAAGAAAAGAAATTCTATATGGCAACTACATGTTACAATTCAACTTCATATATACTTCTTCCTATCACAGTTCAGTGAGCATCATGGGATTTGCATTTGAGATATAAATTCAGAACTTGATCCAGGATCTGAAAGTAGCATTTATCTAAAGTCTTCTATCTGACAAAATTTACTTTTCTAGTCAGTGTTTAGGTGTGTGTGTGTATACACAGGGAGAGAGAGAGGGAGAGTCATCTAGAGATGTAATGCACCTGTTACAGGTTCCTTGTAGCAATCATATGTGAGAGTGAATAAAATCACAAAAAAAAAATCTTTCCAAAACGTCACTGATTAACAAAATGTATGAGAAGAGTCACCTAAAGTTTGAGGAACGAGAACCTGATTCTGTCTTTTGGAAGGAAAAAATCACAGGAAGTGATTTCTGGGACAGCCTCCTGTGCTAGAAAGTCACCAACATCTTTAGAATGTTTTTCTTTGTAGTTCTAGCAAAACAGGATAAATGCTTCCCCACAGAAATGTACAGAAGTTGGGAGAATGTCTTTCTTTTGGGTTGGCTATTTTGTTGTTTTTTCCTCATTTTTCCCAGTTGGGAGTACTGCTCAGAGTAACATACCAAAGGGAGCATACAGTGTCAGCACCTGTCCTTATAGTGGCTAAAATCAGTAATAACCTTAATACGGTATCTGTAGTTTAATGCTCTTAACTACATAAAATTAGGGATTTCATGGTGTTTATTATCACAAAACCCAGTAATGCTGAATCAGGCTTGTTCGGTGGCGCTTCTCCCTTTCATCCCAAGTTTTATATTTTATCCCAGGTACTCTTGAGCATTGCAGCCACTGAGTATTCAGCTGCAGCTTTGCCTCAAATACTGATCCAAACACTGAATAAGGAGATAAGGCATCTGATGCTTCATGTGTATTAATGGGTCAAGTGGTGTGTCAGCATGGTATCTGCAGATGAAAATGTTGGTGCCGAGGACCCAGTGTCCATGCAGCACATGTTTCAGGGACAACAGGGGTTGCTTCAGATTACCTTTCATCTGGTGGGAACTGAATGTTTACTTGTTAGTGGGGGTAACTTAACTTCCACTTAAGATTAACCTGAAATGAATTCAGTTTGTGCACTCTGTGGCTGCTCCTGATGTAAATCAAGGCATAATAAGTGACAGTGCCTGGGATATTTGCTTCAAGAATGTTTTCTTGTCTGAACTAAAATGCTAGTGGTGGTGCACCCTTAATCTGCTACTGAAACACCATCTTTTGCTGCACGAGGAGGAATAGTCTAGGGATTTAGTGCACAGCAATATTTTGTATGTGGCTGCTCTATGGGATAACAGCTTTTTGGTGGTGGTTACCACCTGGTCCAAATGGGTATTGTCTGCTCTTCAGTTATTCAGTTCTCATACACTTTTAGTCACATCAGCTGCAGCTGACTTCAATTTGTACTGTTATGCCATATTACACAGGATGCACAGCAAGGCTAGAGGTTGCACACTGCCTAGTCCCCTACATCTGCTGCTGTAATCTCTGGTAAAGGGTAAGAGCAGTCAGTTGGAGCTAGCTATATCCTGAATCCTGACAGAACACATTTGCAAAACTATATGAGAGCCATAAATCAATAATGTACAACCTATCCCCTCTTTACAGGGTTCCACAGGGTTCCACAGCATATTTTCATCCCAGATATCTGCCTTCTGCAATGGCTAAATGTCCTTCACCTGCTGTATGGATTAATTTCTAGAGAGATGATCTCTTCACAGAGGATATTTCAATGTATGTAACAGGTCAAAGTAATACGTAATCTGCTCAGACTAATCAGCTTGTTGACTTTGCACTTCAGGTCTTCCAGAACCTTTTAGAAGACTGACATAGTTCAAGTCTGATGCTGAGCTTCGCATTTGGTTCTGTATTGTCTCCAAATGTCTGTGAGTGTAGCACACAGACAGGTCCTTTGTGAACTGCACATTTTGGGAGTCTCAAGAATATCACTGTTTTTAGGTTATCCAAGGAAGTGCTTAAAAGATGTTGTGCTATCACAAAAGTAGCCACAATAGGTTTGATAAAGGGCCCTAATCTGCATTCAGCCCTCAATTTCTTAATCCCACATCAGTTTGTTCTTTTTCAGTCTTTTCCTAGTTCACCTTCAGGGTAAGTTGACAGAACTTCAAATAACGGAACAGGGCAATGCTTCATCATCCTGGATGAGAATAATGGCCCCTGGTGACCTAGTTATCTGATCTCAGCTCGAATCTTGTTACCCTTTGTCACCATTTGCTTCCCTGATGCTGAAGTGGTTTTCTTGTGTTTGCCTTAGCAGTTGCTCCTTTGGTCCACCTGCAATTTAGTAATAGCCCAAATGTTTATACCTTGTTTTGTGATAACCTTTCAACAGCTGGTACAGGGTTTCTTGTACTTCGTACCGTGTTGTGATTTTACTAATATACTTGATGAGGCCCTAACCTCCTTACTAAAACCTAGACACAAACCATCCTTTTTGCCCACTACGCTTTCCCCAAATCAGAGCTGTTTGATGTTAATGGATTTACCACCTTTCTGCTGGCCTGACTTTTCGAATAATTCCCACTCAAACTATCCACATTATGTGGTGTGGATTTCAGTGTCTCTTCCCATTAGATTCCTGTAGTAATTGTGATCATGTAGTTTTGATTGGCCACCTATTTATGTAAAGGCCTTTCTGTTTTGCACATTTGGTTAGTTAACTTCAGCCAGGTTGGAATTACTGATTTTTGTTTTTCCCATGGAATAAAAAACTTTATGGAATAGTCAAGGTCCTGACATGCTGTCATTTTGAGACTTCAGCTTAAGGGCTTGCTCTTAATGTGAGAGCTAAGTAACATGCTTGCTTGTCTTCAGATGCTGTCTCAGTCTTATTGGACGTGCTTAAGCACTGAGATAAGAAGTAAACATCTGCGGAGTCACTCTATAATCACTGATTACTGCAGATAGTTTTGGTGATTTATCTGTGATGTTTTGCTGAAAACAGCTGACGATTAGCAGCTGTTCTTCCAATCTTGTCTGTGTTTTGTGTGAGTTAAATGATGATGTAAAACATCTAGATATTTCAAAGTGGGCAGTTAGCTGCATAGGTAGTGAGATCCATATGGGTGGATTCTTGATCCCACATAGGATTTTATAGATGTGGCAGGGGACATACAGGGAACTTGCTAATGGATTTGGATCATCATCCCCTTTCTTTCCAGCAGAGAAAAGTGCAGTTATAGTTTTAAATATATTAAACTATATTTGTAAATCAAGACAGGTTCACGATTAAGGCCTGGTTAGATTTTGTGTATAAGTATACTTTAAATTTATGCTTAGAGAGAGAGGAGCTGATGTGTGTCTGTTGTGTCCCAGTACAACAGCTGATCAACTATTGTATTATAGGTAGCCTCCATCTATAGATCTTCTGGAAAATTTCCCTAGGAAACAGCATTTCTTTACTGAGGCTAACTGGCCAGAAGGACCTGTTTTCCATAACAACCACAACTGTATTTTAGCGATAAAAACAAGTGGCTCAACAGTGAGAAATATTAAACAAAAAAAAATTAAGCACCTCTCAGCAATTTGAGTGAAGCAACAGAGGAAGCAATTAGTGTCTGTAACATCTGCAAGACATGGTTCAGTGCAGTAACATTACATTTCTTTGGAAATAAATCAGCTTTGTTTAGAATAGTTCTTTCCTGCTAATGAAGTTAGTTAACTTAATGGTTTATTAAATGGTTTTATCTCAGATTCTGAGTCTGCTCACATCTGCTGATTTTTTGCTGCCTCTGTCTCCCATGATACACAAATAATCACACGTGACAATGTAAAAACAGAAACATCCTGAGCAGTTTTGGTGAACCTATGTTATTCTTGTGGGTGTCCTTCATTTCCATCCATCTTCTCATCTTTCTTTAGAACTAGATTAAGGAGGGAAATCTTACACTGCTTTCTGTGTTGGAAACATCTGATGGTTCCCCCTGTAGGTTTCTCAGTGCTCCTCATTTGCTGATCTTTCAATTTTTCTGTGTCTTTTTTGCCAGCATCCTCTCTGAGACCAGTCACACTTCCAGTAACTTTCCTCTTACCTTCTCTCGTTTTCGTTTGTTGGTAAACAAAAGTACTGCAGGTTGTAGGTCGGTTTTGACTAGTGTTTCATTGGTCCTGGAATGTTATGCTGTTTTTTCTTAAGCTGCATGTAAGCTGGATTGCTCTTGTCTAACCAGTTTTGTTTTAGCTCCAGTTGGTTTTCTCAGATGCTACCAGCTAAAGAGCTCACTTTAGATTTATTTAAGTTTTGCAAATACATGTTTAGCATTTTTATCAGGATGGTTATATAATAGGTTTAACATAAACCTAACTTAGAGGATATCTTAAAAACACAACAAACCAAACTGACCGTGGCTGTATCCTTAAGGTCTTGTACATACTCGTATGTATGTCCTATGTACATACTCCTAATGGTCTATGACCATCCCTGTATCTCCAAAAGGTTTTAGCCACATTTACAAGCATTTAATGCACACATTTTGGAAACTGTTTACACTGTTACTGTCAGTTTTTGTTTGAGCTGTCTAAATATCTGGCCAGGCTTATTTCTGTTAGCTTCCTCAGAGTCTTTTCCTGTTTTCTGTTTTCTGTTCTCCTTTTGAAAACTACTTAACAATATTAAAGTGATCTGCATTTTCAGTATAGAGATACTCCATATCTACTGGAGTGGTTTTAAGAGCTTTTCTTAGCAGAGCCACAAAGCTTTAGCATTGTTTTTATTCCCAGTTTATTTTAATCTCTGTCCTGTGTGCTATTGAGTCATGCTAAAAATATCTTCATTAGACTGCCATTGATCTCCAGCAGAGCATACAGGCACACTGTGTCTGAATTCTAGGATAACTTTGCTTTTATTGAATAAGTATATCAAAAATAATAATAATTTTTAAAAAAAACTCATTTTTAAATTTCATTTTTGTGTGTTTCTTTTCTAGGATTCTCAAATAAGTGCATTGATTTCTCTTGTTATCTTTATTAAGGTTTTCCTATTTTAAACTTGCTTTTCCAGCTCAGTGCTTAATCCATATTTTGTGCCAAACTGTAGTGTAATTTTGCTGAACTACAGTTTCAGAATTCTTGAAAAAATTTAAAATCAGATTCTTACAAAAAGCTAATTGGAACAACAGCATTTTAATGGAATATTGGGTTAGAGGAAAAATTGTTTGGGCACCACTCTGCTTGGTAGTTTAAAACCAACCAGACACGCTGGCTAGCCATGTGCCTTCATTTTGTTTTCCAGCCTTGTAAACACATTCCATCTGTGATGTCTAGTCCATGCATGAATAAAATATGAAGCAATTTAATACCACATAATGTGTTGGGGGTTATTCTCTATTCTCAGATGTGAAATGAAACTATTTTAGATTGCATATTGAAATCTCTTGGGTTTTTTTTGCTACTCGTTCAGGGCCCTGGCTTTCAGGCAGTAGTGTACAAATAATGTCCTTTTCTGTAATGTGGAAAACACCACATTATTTTTTTATTGGTCTTTTGTTTATATTGTAGCTGTATACTTGGAAGGGGTGGATGAAAGGAAAAAAGTTATCTCTCATTCTGGCTTTCTTATACTTGGATTCATGGTGATCATAGAAAACTCATGGTCCATCCCAGGCATCAGCCTCGTGAGAGCTTGCATGCAGCGAGCAGAGGTGGTTGGATGGCAGAAGTAATTGGAAAGTCTCTGTAGTCCTTTAGCCCATGGCTATTCACCTTTCACAACTCAAATGAAAGGATAAAGGAGGTATCTTAATAGCTTTCATTCCTTAGCAGCTAAAACCTCTGTGGCAACACAGCATGCTATCACAAGGCCATTACATTTTACATTAAGTAAATACTGCACATGTATGCTTGAAACCACACGATCTGCTCTAGAGTTTATGGGTCTGTGTTGCAGACTAGTGTAGGACAACTCTCTAAAATGTATTCTTACATGCTGGTCAGTGCTGTGGCTTTTCCTGTAGCGTTCAGTGTCTATGAAAACATATTGTAGTGACACAGCAGTGGGATAAACTCACTCTTGTACAGCTGTCAGTGCGATCTCTAATTCCTCACAGCCACATAAATACAGATTAAAATAACCGTGTCATGGCCATTACATAGTTTCTTTTGCAGTCTGTGCTCAAAATTTACAATCTTTGGATAACATTTAGTCCTAACGCTGACTTTTGTTTGTCTGTTTACTTCAGTTAAAGTAATGAGACATATTAAAATTAGTGTTTGATTCCAAATTACTAAATGTGATTTTTCTTAAATCAACATAGTGCCTCTGACACAATGAAGAATGACCATCGGAACAGCTTGTATCTCATATTTTCAGTACCCTAATAGTTAATATATGTGCTATATTTAGGAGCAAATGAGATACAAGTATTAAAAAAGCTGTTGAAACAAAGGCACGCAGTAATTTATCTGTTGTACTTTTTCTTCTCAGGAAAAAAAGGACATCATCACTCCAGATGGTGGTCTGTATTTTGTCAGTTAAGCTGCTGTAGGTTTTGTTGCTGAAATAGCTGTTAGGCAGGTCTTTCTGAACATGTTTGTGCCTTGTACTTTTCCTCTGCCTTGACTACATTCCCCAGCAAAGACCAGATTGCTGAAGAGAGGTGATCAGACATTGGAAAATGAAAAACTATGATCCTGCATCCCTTTATTAGTGAATGACAGACTTCTGTAGAAAATGGGCAAGGTTAAGTTTAGTCTTTCAAATATCTTTCTGTTCCACCTTATATTCATACCCAGGTGTTTAATCAATAAATTGCCAAAGAATATGTAAGTAAATACTATCAGTAATACCTTTCAGAATCAGGATTGTATCTTCAAAAATCTCATTCTCTTTACTTTTCAGCATCATGTTAAAAAGTTTATTGGTATATGTGAGCACATTTGGAAGTTTCTGCAGGGCTGTTTGGTTTCATTAGACTACCTGATCTTTACAAACTTCCTTGGAAAATTATGAGTATGTAATATGTGCAGGCAGTAATAGGAGCCATGGTTTGTAGAGAACAGTCTCTGGAGCTGTCTTACAAAGTCTGTTTTATTGTGTGCATAAAACTAAAACCATCTGTGTGACTTGGTCTTAGCAGTATTGTTTGGAGAGCCCTAAATCAAATCCCGAATGGGCAAGATTAGAGAAGGCAAGTTTATACTAGAACCTTTCAGGTTGAACCCACTGATGTCCAGTCTTTTCTCCTTCTTAGCATAAAAAGTATTAGCAAGAGGTAAGTTTGTGCTAGCTGTCCTTGTTTCACCAAGATCTGGCTTCTGCAAACAGGCTTTGTTTACAGAAACTGAAGTGAAAATAGCATGTGAACAACATAAACTGACTGCGGTCAAAATAGTCCTGCATTTGCATAACTGTGCAGTATTTAAAGGATACTTTGGTACAGCTACAGACATTTCCTTGAGGCTTCAGTCTTTCTCAGACATCTTTGAAGAAGTAGAAGGGTCTGGTTCTAAATAACATTATTTGTACTGTGGCAGAAAACAATTTTAACTGTCTTGTTACAGTTTTTGGTAAATGGACATTGACATGGACTACGAAAGACCCAACGTTGAAACTATCAAGTGTGTGGTGGTTGGAGATAATGCAGTGGGGAAGACTCGTCTAATTTGTGCAAGAGCTTGCAATACAACCTTGACTCAGTATCAGCTGCTGGCAACTCATGTACCAACAGTCTGGGCCATTGATCAGTACCGTGTCTGCCAAGAGGTAAGGACTGCAGGTTTACAGAATAGAGAGTGCATGCTTTGAGGTTGCACTAATATTTACTGGCTAGCCTTTCCCTGTCAAAATGTAACAGTGCACTCAGATATATTGCATGCATGGTTTCTGCTGCAGCCATGGTCTGGAAAGCAAGGAGGGCTGTCATGTCCCTGAGTCTGTCATTCCAAAGTGTGTTGGTTTGTTTGTGTTTTAATTAAAACTATTTTGAGAAGATTAATATATTGCTTGTGTTTTATGAAATATACAATTCACTGAAAGCCACATGATGGACTCTTGATGTACTATGTTTTGAATCTCCTTACAAGGCAAATTAGAAATGTACTCATTTGATGGAGAAAAAGAACATAAGTTGTGCTCTGTTTAGGTTCTTGAACGCTCACGAGATGTTGTGGATGAAGTGAGTGTTTCTCTCAGGCTGTGGGATACGTTTGGGGACCACCACAAAGACAGGCGCTTTGCTTACGGAAGGTAAGTTGATCCAGGCTAAACTTTAAATAGTACTTGTAGTAAAATTTAGAGCATAAACGTTTGCAAATCTTGATTTTTGAAAAGCAAGGACTTACAAATAATCAAGGGTATTCCTATTCCTGCCTACTGGAAAGAGGATTATATACCAGAAGGATTAAAAAGAGATAAATATTTTAAAAGCTGTGTAGTTTTACTACACAACATTTCCTTGAAATGCCTGCTAAGCTCTGTCAACAAATGTCCCATTTCAATTTTTAAAGAACATTCCCAAAAATGAGATCGTGGTTTTACAAAATTGAACATTGGTATTCCCTGCCTGATCAAGCAGCATATGATGTAATTGCCTACTTAACGCTGAAAGAACAAGCAGAGATACTGGAAACCATTATTAGCATTCATTGGAATATTTCTTGTAACAAAACCTGCCATGTTGATTGGACAGCTCACATGAAATGGACAGCTCACACCGAATGAGCAGAGCCCATTCCACGAAAGGTGAGGTACTTCTGTATGGAAATATAATGACAGCAGACTACCTCTATGGAGCAGATGTTTAGCTCCATAGAAGAAGATGGGGTCTGAATAGTTTTTTCCATAACTAACGAGGAACAACTAACAAGTAACTAACAAGAACAAGGTCTCAATCCTCACATATTTTCTCTCCTTCTCTAACTTTTTTTTTTTTTTTTTTAATGTCTGGTTGTACCCCTTAAGTTGTATAGTGTCTGTCCTATCTTCAAATTACATTTTGCCAAAACATATTTACTTTTCCTTCACTACATGATGAAACGAGCACCTTTGGGAGATGATGGTTTTATCTTCATCCCTCAGAATCACTGCAGAAGGGTTCTGTGGTTGAATTCAGTTGTTAAATTTTCAAAGTATAAAACTATATAGCAGTTGGGACAAACTATTCTTTGCATACAGCCCTATGTTAGTAGTGTGCTTTCATGAATTAGCTTGAATTTTGTTTGTGTCAGGAGCTAAGGTGCAGCACCACAGCAATACATAGGGATAGAACGTGTACCATTTGTCAATAAGGTCTGTGTGTGATTTCTAGGTTAGTGCTGATTTAATACTCAGTGCTGCTCCAGTATGTGAGTAGATACTGTTTTAACATTTGGCACATATGGAACCTACTTTGATAAATTTAGATGTAACTTAATGATTCCTCTGAATGTTCCTCTTCGGTGTGGCCTCCTGATATTCTGCAACAGATACTGTGCCACTGAGAAGATTACTAGAGATTAAGAGAACAAAATCAGGCATGTTCTGAACTCTGATCCACTGTTTGCTGACAGGATGGGAGAGGGGAAAAACAGCATACTTATTGTCTAATCCTGCAAACACCAAGGAAGACATGAATAAATGAAGATCTTATAGGATTAATCATACGAACACAGGCATTCATATGTGATGGTAGCAGAACCGAGTACATGTAGAGTCAGGTTTGTTATACCTGGTCAACTTCAAAAGGCTGTTCTAAAAACTTACTGTGCCATTAGTGGTTTATCTTCTGCAAGTCTTGTAATACAGTAAATCACTGGAAACTCTCTTATAATTTTGGTTCTAAAGTTTCCCAGTCGTAAACAATGATCAAGGACTTGAAAAATATATATGCATACCAGTGTTGTAAGTCAGTTGTTTAACATTTTATCTATTTTAGCATTTCTAAACGTTTAACCATTCAAAAAAATATTGAATATTCATGTTTATAGGAATTCATTTTAAATAGCACACATTGAGCCACAGTCTACTCATAGCAGAGTGGAATCTTTCAGCAAACAGTTTATATTGAACTGCTCAAGTCTACACCTAGAGGTACTCTGTCAGACTGTCTGAAAGGTTCTTTAATGAGATATTCCTTCAATTCCCTACAAAACCATTTTATGCATGTGCTCCTTGTGCAAGGGAAGGTTTATTTCAGCCGAGCACTCAACCAAGACCTCTAATTGTTCTAAACATGGTGTAACAAGAACCAGCAGGTCGTTAATTCACTTGCTGCACGTTGGAAAAGATTGTTCCATACAGTTTTGCAACATGTTACATAAATAGATATGCTATAAATGACAGGGCAAACAGTTAAGAGGACTTGCAGCAAAGATAAATCCTTCTTAATTCTTTATTTTTCAGATAGAAACATTAAAGAAGATTGGCAAAAGGAGTGTTTTTCAACTATTTTTGTGTGTGTGAGAGAGGAAGAAATAAACATATTTCAATACCACTGAGGATGGAATGGTTAATATTTATAGCGTCATCCTTTAAAATGAAAGTGTGGGGAGTGAGATCAGTCTGTGCTCTACTGTGTGGTGTTTAGTATAGTAATCACAATCCTACAGGAGCTTTGGGAAACAGATCCTGGCAGATTACAGGAGGAAAGGGAGGTTGCAATGATTTACCAGTGTCCTTGGGAGGCACAAAACTGCGTGTTTAAAGACAAGAAAACATCTTTATTTACACTTCTTTCAGTTTTCAGGATAGCTATCCTTCTGACAATCTGATTTTGAATACGTGTCAACTTGTTGCTATGTTCAAATTAATTCAAAACAGGAAAAAGATTGGCTTGCACTCTTTTTCCCTCATGTAAACATATTCCAACACAGTTTGATTAATAACCTACAAAGTTTTTTGATATATGCAGCTCTAGTATGTGTAAACACAAGCACAGAGCTCATTTGTGAAATCAAGAGTTAATTCAGCCTTTATCAAATATTTGTTCTCAATACTACGAGTGTAGTTTGTCAGCTAATGTAGCCAGGATGATTTATTTACTTGCAACTTAAGTATGAGCTGTAGACCAAACAAAATCTGTTCATACAGCTTGGGCAGCAAATGGCTTTTTTCTCATGACTTACAAATGTGAATGAGCCATTCTGTGAAACTACTGACAGAGCTTCTTAAAATATGTTCATAGTATTACCTCTGTTCTGAATGGACTTCATAATCTTTGTGGGTATTGTATATACACAGAGGTACACATGCATTCATCTTTTCCTCTGTGGTTACAGGTTTCTTAACACGTTACTTCCATGTAGTTGAATCCATAGAAACACACATTTAGATCACTGCTGAAATGAGTCCATGAGAAAAGGTGTTTATCACCAATAGTTGAAGATTTTTGCCAATCTGTTTAAGGGTTCTTTAGTTTTCTGGGTATTGTTGCTGCTGTTTTTTGGTTTTCATAAAAAGCAGCGATGATAGTGTTTCTCTAACAACAAAGCCCAGGTAGCTTTGACGTAAAATGTTATTTGCATTCAGGAAACTTGACAAGATTAGAGTGAAGTGGGTGTCTTCATTGTGTGCAACTGTGCACACAGATTAGTTAGATCAATTAGATCATCTGTTACTTGCTGTCTGTGCCAAAGTTGGGAATGGCAGCAGCTCCTCTGCTTTGTTCAGAGGAGTAAGATTTCAGAAATGTTTTGAAAAAGCCCACACTTTTCTCAGGACAAGGAATTCTGCTATTTTTATATTAGAGCAATGGTCCTACTTGCACATACCTTTTACTGGTCTTTTACTGGCAAGGGCTGGAGGGAGACTGCAGAGATGCATCTTTGCAGTAGTAGCACTTAGAAGAGTTTTTTGCTCTGCTGACAAAGAGTCAGCTGGTGGAGAATCCACTTGTTTCCAGACATGTATTTTTTTTTGCTTTAACTGCTTACTTTTGGAGTGTTTAGCTGCCACAAAAAAAAAATGACGTGCTGTATCTTCGTCTTCATTGACCAACATTTTGAGCCGTTCCTGTAGTTTACAGTGGCTATTCAGGTTCTTCATCAAGTAGTTCTGAAGTCCTGTAAAAAAATTTTGATATTTGATGCAAAATATTTTTTCTTTTGAGTTGGTCACCCCCAAGAAACACTATAATAAGTAGAGTTTCATAGATCACTTTCTCAAGAGATTTTCTTTTGATATGGAGTATATACGCACTATTTTTTTTTCATTGCGTACACTCACATTTCAGGCTTTTCCTCTCAATCAACATGTAAGTATTTGCTTTATGTACTTAAAGCAGTAAAATCAGTGCAGATCTATTACTTGTCTTTTCTGCATGCTGCCATGGCTCCATACTGTGAATAGAAAGAGCTTGGAATTGTGGTTAGGAGTCCTTCTTTCCTTAAAAGGATGTGTACCTAATAAACAGTGGTGTCTGAGGCTCTGTTTGACATACAGTAGAGAAAAACCTCTAATGTTTCAAAGTTTTCAAGTCACTCCTTGACTGGAGTGAAAAAGTATGTATCTAATATTATTTGCTGTATTACATAGCTTTCTTTTTTTTCCTTGTTCTCATAAATCACTGTCTGGGGGAGGGAATGGGAAGAAAGTGTTTGGGCTCTATCCTAAGGACTGCAGTGCAAAAGGAAAATCTTTCAGAAGTGCTGAACTTGATAACTGACTGCAGAAATGTAGATCTCTGTGAATTATTTCTTTGTGCATATCTACTAGGTAGAGCTCTACTTTAAAGTTCTTAGTCTGAATTTCCTTATGCGTATATCAGGATACAGAAACCACTTGCACAACCACGTATAAATATTTTAAGTGGATTTCACTTACCAATAACTTCTTGAAATCAACTTGCAAGTTTAAACTTCCTGACAACTGTTATTGTTTTTTTTAAGTAATAAATGATTTTGGTGACAGCCCAAAAAAAGCAAAAAAAAAAAAGTATTTTTTCTCTCCAGATAATGAAGGTCTGTCTAGCATGTTAATGTTCAGTTTTCTTGTCTTGCATGACTTCAGAAGTTACTCTCATAGTGGATGCAAACCAGACCCTGTAACTCTGTCCTCTGCTCTAGACTTTTGCCTCTCTTTGTCCTTTCCACTGTTGCCTTTCATTAGCACTTATAAAAAATCATCATTTATAGGAATGTTAGGATCTAGCTTTGGATCTTCATTTTTGTGTTTGCTTTCTATACTTACATCCATTCCCTACCTTTAGGGTCTTTTTTCTTTCTAAATTTCATTGGTTCAAATGGTATTTCAGCAAAATCTCTTCTTACCTCCCTCAGACTTGTTTTTTTTTCTAACGGAGCAGTAGTTCCTGGTATTTTTTAAGAGGATGGTGTGGGAGTAAATAAGAGGTTCATTTGTTCTTGCTTTTATTTTGCTGCAGTTTCCTTGACAAATAGCATGTAGTTCTAATCTGCAAGCTGCCTACTTACAGAAAATACAGTAGAAAATAACAAAATAAGGGTGCAAATCTCATCTTTCCCTCTGTCTGTTTTGTTCATTGTTTTGTGAGTTTATATTATTTCATCTTCCATCCAAAGGCAGCATTCAGTTCACAAAAACATTACTAGCTAAATCCTCTTTAGTCCCTTTTTTATTTCTGGCTGTTTTTCTTTTTTCCATCCTTTTTTATGGTATCGCTGGCTTTTTTTTTTTTTCCACCCTTCTCCCTTGATTTGGTGTTCAAGCTGTGTGTCTTACTTTGATAAACATTGATTTTGCAAATTAAGAATTTCTGACTCCAATTAACTATCTCTATAATTCTATTTATCATGGAATTTTTATTCCCCTGTTAGGAATGAAGTAATCTATATCTCTGCTCCTGTGGATGTGCTTAGTATATATTTTGGATGTGTAAAGTACAAACATACTGTATTCCAAGGAGAACTGTACTGAGTTGAAACTGGCAAAGTTTGGCCCAGAATACTACCAAGGCAGTTTGCAGACAGCCTGTTTCATCTGCAGATTTCTGTGTGGCACTAAGATGGTATTCTTTTTATGCAAATGATGAACCAGACTTATGGGTAAATTTACTTCTTATAGCCAACAGTAAAATGAACCAAATCCCCAGGCTTTCTAAGAAGTACTTTAAATTAAAAATAAAACTGCTTTCCCCGTTTCATTGTTGCAGGCCACTTCACCATTCTTTTTAGCACTACTGCTGCACAGACATTTGAACACTAAGAACAGCTCTTGCAGGTTTCTGCTGTGGAGGATATGGTATCTTAATTCTTAATGATACTGAAACACTTCTTGCCATTCATTGCACATGCACCACTACTTTTTCCATGAGTACCTCAAAGGAAATAGAGATTTTTTAAACGCTTACAGTTAAGAATGATGTATTATTTGTAAACAATGTATGGGAAAATCTTCCACTTTTGAACCACAACCTTGAAATACACAGCTTTCCTAGAGCTAGCTTTATCATCTTCTTATGACTTTTGTTTCTAACTAAAAATGATGTTACAGAAATTGTAGCAATAGATCTGCATACTACTCATCACAAAATGGGAATATATTTCAGGGCATTTTGACAGTTTTGCTCATTACACCAGTATTTAAGAAGCTTCGCTGCTGTCGGTAAAGTATAGAACTAATTGATTCTCCTGCTCACGTCCAGGGCATTGTGTGGTCTTGCCCTGCCTTACCTGGATACCTTCAGTTCTTCACGTGCTAGGCACCCCCCACATCTGTTTTGAGTGTGTGCACGTAAGTCCTGTTTTTTCAGGTCATTTTGTTATTCTCATGGGTCACTTAATGAATTTCTTCTCATTTCATGTGATGGCTGCCACTGCACTTAGTAAAAACTGAGTTCTATTGAAAACATATTATCAGTCCTGCTTATAGCTGTCTGCATAATTAAAAGTTAATTTAATTTAAATTAAAAAGTGTTTTTTTGTTTTTGTTTTGGTTCTTTTTGCAGCTCTGTGAGATGCATGAATGACAAAATGTTGTATAATCAAGTGAATCTCTCTCTTCAAAGGATTGATGGGGAGATACAGCAGGATTTTGTTGTGCCATAAATGAGATTCTGGATTTAATTTGTAGTCTTCTACAGCCTGAATCTACTGTGTTTGCAGCTGATGTGTGCAGTCGGGCTGTCCTACAATCTGTTCATTCATGTGGCTGAAAGCCTATGCAATGTCCAATTCTGTCTCAAATCGGATACATTTAACTGTGGCACGGTCCTCTGAGGAACTCCAAGGCAAAATTATGGGACATGTAGAGAAAAAAAAAAAAATGAGGGCAGAAGGAGCAAAAGCAAAACAACATTTTCTTGATAAATCAACCTGTAAAGATTAGCTGTTAAGGTAAAATCAAAAGAGTCTAGCTGTTTGAATGAACCTCTGCAATAGAGCTTGCTCTTTAAAATTCTAAGAATGGATTCCCTTTTTTTGAACTTGTATCTTCGCAGAGAATGCTAATATCTAGATACAGGGGGGAAAAAATGTAGTCTGTTCTTAAAGTTTCCTTTGAATGAATAGGTGTAACAGCCTTCTTGTCAAACAAAATATAACTTGTCTATCCTTAAAGTGATTCTGTGAGATTTGTCTCTTGAATCTCAATTAAGCTCTCTAAAACAAATGCATACTTCTAACTTGTCTTCTAGGGAGACAAAAAGATAGCATTGCAGTACAGTTCAGCCTTTCTCCCGCCTTCTTGCCTACTCCTTCCATTTACTTCTGGATCAGATGCATCTCCTCTTCACATTCTGTATTCCTCAGCTTTATTTCTTCCCTTTTCCAAACCAGACAGTATTACTCCATGACTGCGTGACGATGACGATACCCCATAACTGTAACCAGCAGTTCTTGAATGCAGCAGTTTTTCCCACTATCTTGTAAATTACAAACTACACAGAACTTCTTCATAGGTAATGCAGCATATACGCATTTCAGAAAGCACCCTGTTTCTTTAATGAGCCATAAATCCACATTAGAGTATCTGCAGCCATCACCATAGTTTATGACTCTAGTTTCCAACTACAAAATGATAAACTTTTAAGCACACTTGCCATAGAATTTATGAGATGCCATTTAATATCGCTGTTTCCTTGAAATTTTATCTAAAATAAAAGTATTAGTTAAGATGAAACTATGTAGTAGTTTGTCACTGAGAGATGGCTCAGCAGCGTGATGTGCAGCTGTATCTGCAGTGCACCTCATTACACAGTTCAGGAATATACACAGCATGTAAGCAGATGAGTCTTCAAAAATCCCAGTCCCAAACCAGTTGAATACTCCATTATAGAAAGCAGCCTTCTGTAAAAAACATTACTTTATCTGTTGCTTCTAACAGCTCTTTCAGAAAGGCTTGTCACATGGCTAATATACTGCCTTTTCTCCCCCACCTTGGGAGTTTCTGATAGTAGCAATTGCTGAGAAACTTCAGATGGGTGCAGTAGTTACCTGTACCTTGAATGCTGCCAGACCATGCGGCTGCTAATTTAAAACTTTCTTATCATTTTGCTGTACTACTTGCTTTTCTGCAATGACTTCCACTGCTGTCTCTACATCTGATAAAGTTCGTATCTCAGACACTAGGAGCTCCCATGTACATGTCCCATGTAGCAGCACACCATGTACTAATTCCTGTCACAGATGTGGTTCTCCAGAGGCTTTTTTTTTCATTCTCTGAAGTTTAAAAGGGGTAGCTGCTTTCATGAAAAGTTCTTATCCATGTTCAAACGTGTACTACTGAATGCATTGAAGCAATACTTATGTTTGTGTGCATCTCAGAATGTTTATGACCTACTTTCTTTGTCCATAGAAGTCTCCTATAAGTTGTCTATAGCTATGTTTAGAGCAAGCTGGGCACACATCAGATGTAAATGTTTTGCAGTAAGAATTATTTCCCCAACCACAGGTCTGCACTGGGTCTGGTCTGCTGAGTGATTTGGGGCTGTCCTGGCCAAGGAAACAGGTCATCCCTGGCTTGTCTCGGCAGCCCAGCTCTGGCCATCCCAGCACTGGGCAGTACAAGTGCTGGGGGCAGCTGTTGTCATCTCCTGTCTAGGAGCTCCTGCAGAGTTCTCTTTACTTCTGGTTTGCAGAGATGTGTATCCTGTGGTTTGTAGAGTCAGGAGGGTTGAGTACTCATGGCTGCAATTACTTGGCTTAGGTGTCAGTTTCTGAAAATCACAAGACAGACTGTTCAGTTATAGTTGGAGCTGGCCTGACAGCCAACATTTCCTGCTCTGGCAATTCTGATCATCTTAAATTAAGCAATTGAGCAGATCAGAATACGTCTAACAGATTTTTCACTGTAGCTACACACTGATTCCTCCTTCCTGGAATCTAAGCAAATTTTTCTCCTGGATCTAGGTTTTATTCTTATGTGACCTTGAATAGAGCAAACTTAAATTTGATTTGTATTTGCTTCAGTTACATAGAAGAACCGTGTTTTGGCTACTTACCTCTCCCTATTTAGCAGATAACATTCCAATTTGAAAAGGGCTTGTCTCTAAATATGACAGATGTGTTGTAGTTTATATGAGGTACAGATCTGGAGCTGGTGCATTTCTCCTGTGTGAGTTATGCTCGCAGCAGTACCTGCACTGTTGCAGCTATTTTTAGAAGCAGTCCCGCTGGGTATGTCTGTGCCCTCGCTGTAATGTAGAAAGCAGCAGTACTGAGGAGGTATTCCATTATTTAGAAGGCAAACGCTAAGATTCATTGTTCCTTCTGTATCTTTTATGCGAACTACGGACACAGCATATTGTGCTAAATTAACGAGTAACAGAACTGAGGTAGACATAGTATTGCAGAGGTTATTCTGCTGTCAGCTCTGTATTAGCAAGTTCCCTCTACCACCCCAGATGTCCCTTTCCCCCAGTCTTTTCTTAGAGTTTCAATTCAACGTTGTTTTTTTAATTTTAATTTTTGTTGCTCTTGTTTTTCTTTCATGAGAGACCCAGGAGTGTGAAAACTGCTTTATAAATCCCATCCTAGTTTATAAATAAAGGAATTATCCCAGGATAGGAATGCTCTGAGACAAGTACTCAAGCATTTCTCACCATTGGGGTGCTAGATCTGGCAAGTGGTTTGGTGGCTGAACTCCCAACTTTAATCCTCATGTTTGTGCTTTAGAAAGCGGTTTTATTTACTGAAATATTTTGTCTTTTCTTAAAACTTGTAAAAGCTCTCGAACATTTTTGTGCTTGCACTGATTTAAGGTACTGTCTTGTTCTGTGCTGCATTGCCCTTATTTTTACAATACTCATTTTTGCTTGTATTGTGGAAGTGATCATTGCTGTAAATTCTGTGGCAATTAATCCTTTTAACAGGTTATTTATTAAAGATGTTGGAAGCACTGCTGTACAAAGTGCACTGCAGAGGATACAGCCTCACTATCTAGAAGAATGCAGTAAAGTTATTCCTCTGTGGCAAGCTCAGAAACGGTCTGTCTGCTGGTGTGGCTTTTCTGGAGTTCTGTGTAACACCTTTCTAATTCCTGAGCACCAGTGATCTTTGAATTGCATTCAGGTATCCAGTCAGCAGTTGCAAGCAATGACAGCCTGTGGACAACTGCAGTGTAAAAGTAGAAAAGGGCAAGTTCTACCTCCCTTCTTAGTGCTCTGTTTATATGTGCAGAGATCATCTCTCTGCATATGGGGCCAGCACTTCCTAAGTATGTGGCTCTGTGCTCTCATGCTTTTGTGATTAAATGCATAGCTTCTATAAAACCTTTGCATGAACAACGTGTGTTCTCTTGTTGGGTGTCAGTGTGTTTTTCAAAGCACACAATGGAATAGCTTCAAGAAGGAGTGATGAAAATAGGTGTGAAGTTGCAGTGGAAAGTGTGCTCGTTGAGTTTTAATTGGTATCTTCATGTTCCCTTTCTAGGTCTGATGTAGTTGTTCTCTGCTTTTCAATTGCTAATCCTAATTCCCTGAATCATGTGAAAACGATGTGGTATCAAGAAATCAAGCACTTCTGTCCTCGTACACCTGTCATTCTGGTGGGCTGCCAACTAGATCTCCGCTATGCAGATCTTGAGGCTGTTAACAGAGCCAGACGGCCCTTGGCAAGGTAAAGTTTAAACAAGAATAGGAATTTAAAATGTAAATCAAATATAATAACTTCCAAAGAGAAAAAGCAGAGCATGACATTTCTCTCCTCCCTTTTTTTTGAGTAAAATTATAATTCGTAATTCTGTTGTTTTGGCTCATTACTTCTTAAACACACACAGTTATTATATGTTTCCAACAATATTTTTGCTCATTGGACATCCAAACTTGCATGAGTGCCTGGACACTAGTATAATGTAGATAATAATGATTACTGGGGGCTTTTATATATCTTTCTCCATCCAAATATGTGTCATGTCCTACCCTGTCTTTCCTATCAGGTACTGTCTTAAACAGATTGGTTCTATTCATGTATCTTAATTTTCAATGGGTTTTTCTTTTCTAAACATAATCCTAGATCATGCCAGAAAATAAGTGCTCCAAATTAAACTGGAGATTGATAGAGTTAGGAGCTTCTGTAGAGAAGCTTTGCTTTTCCTAGATTCAAAAAGAACAACAACTTTCACATATTGCTTCTAGTTTCTCCACTTTATAAGAATCTGAATGATACCAGATTCATGAATAGTATCTGTGAAAATATAGTTAAAGCATCTGTTGTGACCTGTTACCATAAAAAGGCTGAATTAATATTACATGGGCTCTTATACAACTTTACCTTACATTCAAATTCTTGTCTTGCAATAACGTTTTCTTAGGTTTGCTTTTTTAAAAAGATTACCTTTTTGTGTGGGTGATCTGGGTTCTCTTGTGGACTCTTTAAAAGGAAATATTTTTCAAAACTCAAAATTATTCTAATGTTCCTTTATGATTTCACTAGTAATGAAGTTTGAATTAGGACTCTGCATGTCTAGCACACACTTTGCCACCTGAGCTGATTATTAGCTGGCAACAACAGCGAACTGTAGTCTGGAACATGTTACATCTGTGCCAGGTTGTGTCTGTCCAAAATGGTATGCAGTGTTGAGGTCATATCTTCTGGATATTTCTGTTGGGAAACTGGATCCCAGCCCAGATTTTTTTCTGATTTGCTGTATCATGTACTAAAGCTGCTCTGGAAATTTATGAGATCCTACAGAATGCTTCTGAACCCAAACCAGGGCCTATCTCTTCATGTGTTTATTCTGTACAATTTTGTCAAAGGCTACTATGATTTTCTTAAAAAAGCGCAAGCCTAAGGAATATTTCTCTCTTTGTATTTAGCTGTATTTGAGGCATTTCTCTGTCATTTTCTCTGTCTGACATCTCTGTCTGACAGTTTCCCATTGAGATTGAAGGATGAATACAAAGAAAGATGCTGGTTGAACAGCCAAGTAGAAGAGGATTTGGAGAGGCTTTTTTTTAAACAGAGTTCTAAAGCATCCTTTCAGCTCTTCCTACTGTAAATTTTTCATCAATAGAGAGAGAACTTGCTCCATCTTGTGAAAATGATTTTGTATGTGTTTTTAGTAGCATAGTTACTATAAAGACATCACCGAACTTGAGCAGAATTGCGTGTGTTATTCTAATACTCTCTGGTATAGTGGTTGTAGATTCCCAAAGGGTTTTGTGCACTTATTTTTATGCTATGTATTTGTTTGAATTATATTTGTCTCACAGTTGGTGCTGTGACATTTTGTAAAAATCTGCTTTCTAGAGTAACTCTGAAGTGATCACAGTGTGAGGAGGTCTGTTTTTGTTTAACCCTAGGCCGATAAAAAGAGGAGACATTTTGCCACCTGAAAAAGGCAGAGAGGTTGCCAAGGAGCTTGGGATACCGTATTATGAAACCAGTGTATTTGACCAATTTGGAATTAAAGATGTGTTTGACAACGCAATTAGAGCTGCCCTGATCTCCAGAAGACATCTGCAGTTCTGGAAATCTCATTTGAAGAAGGTCCAAAAACCTTTGCTTCAGGCTCCATTCCTACCTCCAAAAGCCCCTCCTCCAGTTATCAAAATTCCTGAATGTCCTGTACCGAGCGTGAACGAAGCTGGCTATTTACTGGACAGCCCTCTGTGTGCAGATGTGATGTTTGTTCTCCAGGAGCAGGACTGCATCTTTGCTCACAAAATTTACCTAGCTACCTCCTCTTCAAAGTTTTATGACCTTTTCTTAATGGAATGTGAGGAAAGTTCAGACTTGGATGAAACACAGTGCAATAAAGAAAATACAAGTAAAGATGTTCTGACAAGTCACCTTGAGACAAATTATGACACTGATGAGCTATCCTTGAAATCTGTTGATGTTAAAATTCCTGCACCAGAAAGTACTGATTCTTTGAACATGCTCAAACCCGAACCTGCTGAAACAATTTCTGCAGCAAGATCTCTGTCATCCTGGGGTAAGGGGTTTGTTAGTGTGCATAAGGAAATGCAAATGAATCCTGTCTCAAATAGGATGTGTCCTGTAACTGTGGTAAAAATGGATTCCTCTGTGCAGGCTGGACCTTTCAAAACTGTTCTGCAGTTTTTATACACAGGGCAACTGGATGAAAATGAAAAAGATCTCACAAGACTGGCTCAGATTGCTGAGATCCTGGAAGTATTTGATTTGCGAATGATGGTGGAGAACATTATGAATAAAGAAGCCTTCATGAATCAAGAGATTACTAAAGCATTTCATGTCAGAAAAGCTAATCGGATAAAAGAGTGCCTTTGCAAAGGGACGTTCTCTGGTGAGTAAATACACACTTTAACAGGCAAAGTATTAATTCTCTTACTCATGTTACCGTCTCTTTGCGTACTTCAAAAGCTTACATTGTTCTGAGAGGAGAGAAATGAGAACAAAGTTAGTGTTACTCGTGGCCAGCTTTGTCAGCTTGGGATTCTGCAGTTTAACTTCTTCAGATCTATACAGAAGCTTTTAACTAAGTGGCTGAACTTTCCCAAGTGTTGAACAGCCAGCATCTCCCTTTTAAGTGAGGCTTTAAGGTTTTATTTTTACTTAACTGTGCAAAACCCTAGGGTTATCTTGGAGGAGAGAGAGTTCTTGCTTAACAATGTGTAATTGATACGTGCATTCTTGAGGCACTTTCACTTTAAACACAGACTTGCAGCATGCCTGTTTCTTTGTTCCTATGGCAGATGTGACATTTAAATTGGATGATGGAACCATAAATGCCCACAAGCCACTACTGATCTGTAGCTGTGAATGGATGTCCGCAATGTTTGGAGGATCATTTATCGAGAGCTTGAACAGTGAGGTATTTGTCCACATTTTAATAGAGTTTGGTGGATATTGGGCAATGGAAGCATCATTCTGTAGCTACTTGAGTGGTTACAGTAATCCCTGGAAAGATTCTTTCTTTTTTCCATGAAGAAAATTACAGTGCCTAGGAGGATGTCATAATTTCTGCAAGGCATGAGACTTCCTCAAAATGTGCTCAGAACCTAAAATCCTATTTAAAATACTTTATATTGAAATAATTAAATATGAATGTCTAATTTCTTTCAAATAAGTTCTAAAGATGTGTGAATATGTATTTATTCAAGTAAAAACATTTTGAAGAATACTTGGGGCAGGAGACATTGATCTAAAGGAAAAAATACAAAAATACAAAAAAGACATTGATTTAAAGGAAAAAATATTTTAAAAATTAGAGTATTAAACTAGAAATGAGAGCTGGCTTCACAGTACTTTGGCAGAAAGCTAAACTGTAATTCTCTACTGTGTTGTCTTATTCTCTTGAATAAAACAGCTATGGAGTATAAAAGATCTCAAAGCTTTGAATTAAGATTTTTTACTAGAAACTGTATATTTTCAGATGTATTCATGGTCTATTTTTTGAGTTCTAAACACTCTGCTAGCATTTTTTTTCCATGTGTCTTACTGTATCTAGAATTTGATTTGAGTTTTGTTGGTTCTTGTTATAATTTTCTTCGTCCATTCTATCATGAAGCTCTTATGAAGAGTTCAGGTGTTTTGTATTTAATATTTTGGAAGGTTGTGTTCTACTTAGATTTTTCTTGTTTTTTCTAATACAGCTGTAAACAATTCCTTGCCTGGAGGCATGCAGTACAAGTAGTTCATTTAAAAAGAAAACAAAACAACATAGTTTGATTGTAGTAAGCAACATTTGGCAATGAAGAATACACATTTATTTTCTACCTATTTTTAATCACAAACTTAAATTTTAGCTCTTCTTTTGCATTTAAAATATTTAGCTTCCGCTTTGTAGAGTTTAAAGTGTTCAGTAATGAATTTGCAAGTTTTTAAGTACATGTAGATAGAAATTTAATTTTCTTCTCCAACTGGTTTACAAAAACAAAATTACCTACTTTTCAGTTATTACTTTTCTGTACTTGAGGCACAGCATTCAATAAATTCATTCACTGAATTTACTGTTCTCTGCATTAACAAAATATGTTAATAATGAATGAGTTTTACAATTAGCTCTTACTTGGAGAACTGAACATTTCCCAGAGCATCTGATACGCATAAGAGTATGTTTTAGCTATAACAAATCTGAGTTTGAATCCCACCCATCCAGCTGACTGAAAAATTTCCAAGCCCCCAAAGTTAACTGCTAGCCACGTGACAATGATTAATTCAGTTCTAGCAGGAATTACGTACTGAGTGCTTTCAAGCAGTCAGATTAAGTTATGTTTAATTCCTCGCCATATTTTAATTATTATTTTCTACTGTGCCATTCCATTTTTTTACTAAAAGATTTTCAGAACACCACAGTGCATTCTTCAGTGCCAGCATCTATTGAGTCGTGCAGATATGAATTACAAACTGCTGATTAGAGACATCAGCTAGCTTGGGCTAGCACAACTAGCACAACCTCGAGACCCACAAGAATCAGTTTTACTGTGGGAGAACGACCACGTCTGCAAACTGCAGTTGAGATACTACAATGATAGGTTACAGTGAAATTTTCTATTTCTTCTTCCTCTTCTTTTAAGGTAGTTCCATGGTGACAAGGATTTAGGGTTGTGCTGGTGAAAAATTAAATAGCATTTGTCTCAGTATAGGGAGTTTCATGGCACAGTAGTTACACTGATGTATATGTGTGACAGAAAAGGTTTGCCTCGTTTCTTCAGTTCTCAGTCCTTTCCCAACTGTCATTTACTTGGATAATTTGGCTATTTTGAAACAAACTGAGAAGGTTTGGGGTTTTTTTGTTGGTTTGGGGTTTTTTGTTTTTGTTTGTTTGTGTGTGTGTGTATAGTTTGTTTTTTTCTGATTTGGCGATTATGCCTTGTTTTGTTGGTTGGCTGATTACTTGCTTTCTTATCCTTTGGTTTCTGTTATTCTCAGATTTCCTAGATTCCTTTATTCCTTAATTCCCTTGCTAGTAACAGATAGATTGTATTCCTTAAGAAATCTACTGGGAGAGTTTTGGCATGGGAAGTGCTCAGCTTCTAACAAAGCTGTCCATTTGCAGGCTAGAAAGCATTGTGCAGATTCACTGTTTGATGTGGAGCCAATTCCAGTAAATTGGTAGAATTGTCTGTATTTAAGCTGACAAAAGGTCTGACTCTGGAGGTAAACTTGCCAGTTGGCAGCTTATTGAACTTTAATGGCAAATTCCTTTTTTGAAAAAATAATTTCCTTGTATTTCTAAGATGACTTGAGAAAAAGGGACCGTCCAGCAAAGTGGCAAAAGTGATACATGACCCTTATATTAAAAATCCTCAATTATTGGAGTTTTTGGGTTTTTTTAATATGTCTTTTCCAGGTAGTTCTGCCCAACATAAACAAGACTTCCATGCAAGCTGTTTTAGATTACTTGTACACCAAGCAATTATCCTCTACTCAAGAACTGGACATACTTGAGTTAATCGCATTGGCAAATAGGTTTTGCCTTCCTCACCTGGTTGCTCTAGCAGGTAAGGACCTGTGACCATGTCCAATGCAGTGTCTTCTGCAACACTTTAAGCATGTCTTAATGATGCTGGAACGCACAGGATTTTTTTCATATCAAAGATGATATTCTTTTTTCCATGAAAGGAAAATTATAGTACAACTTCATGTTTTCTCTTATGAAAATGTACTTGTTTTCCTCATGCCTTTTTTAGTTCTGTGCAAAACCAGCTCGTTGAAGCATTTTGTGCTTTAAAAATGCGAAGAGTAAACCTTCTCAATAGCCTTGATGCAATATCTATGGTTTATAGTATCCATTCTGTAGTTAATAATTTACCTGAAAACAGGATGGACCCTGAACTTTTTGTTATGTAACGGATAAAGTGCTCCATTATAAATTTCTGTTCAAAGAGGGTAACTGAACCGATTTAAAAATTATCACGATGTTCATGAGTTTTTTAGAAATACTGTATCTCTTTTCACTGCCCAGGTGGGAGTTGGATATTTTGGTATACACACGGGTATTCAATCTTCAGTTCACTATGAAACTCATCTGCCATATATTTAGAGAAAAATGACAGAATAGGTTACTATTCTGGTTTTAAAATTAAGTCTATTCATGCTCCAGGCCTCTAGGATATGTTTTTCTTTGTGTGTAACTTGATATTATTATGAAGACGTGGCCAAGGCCAAAACTGTCAGAGATGCTTGAAGCAAAGGTTACACGGGTTAATAGGAAAAAAAATGTTGCATAAGCATACATTTACTATTAAGAATATTTTGTTCTATTTAATTTCTTGTTGAAATAATTTTGAGCCTAAAGGCTTTTGCCAGCAGCTTAATCCGGAAGAGCCGAATCAGCTCACTTCCCAGTAAACATTCCAGCCTCTAAAATGTTTATGCTTCTAGGAAAGGGTGAAGGAGAATCTCCTGAAGTACCTTTCAGTGGTGAGCCCACATTTAGATCTGCAGAAGTAACTAATCTGAGAGGGCCTGAAGTGAATTTTTCTTCATTAGTGCTGTCAGTATGCTATTGCCAAAACCTTGGCTATTGTTTTTGTACTACCCAAAAAAGACAGCCGATGTATTTTTCTAATTTATATTGAAGTTTGCACCTATCCATTCTGCCAGAAGGAGACAGGTGGCTGCTGAATTTTGTACTTCTATGAGTGATTAATAGTTGCAGGCTCATTTTCTGTAAGAAAGAGATAACAATTACATGTGAAAACAGAAATGAATTATTTCAATTGAGGCAAAGAGGCAAATACTGGTGTGGACTGTCCTTTACTGTAGCAATAGAGTTCACAGGAGTGATGCAGAATCTTCAGCCATAGCTGTGAAGGCCAGAATTTGACTTTACTCAGATTTGAAGTTGCTGAGGCTACCTAAGTGAATATGCCACTTACACCATGCTAGAGCTAACACAGGAAGGAGGAAGAACGTGGCTTCTTGGATCTTTGTTACTGCTGGATGATCTGACCTTGAGATGTGACTGTTTCCCATATGAGTAATGGGTTTTCTCCTGTAACAGAGCAGCATGCAGTACAAGAGCTGACCAAGGCCTCCATGAGTGGCGTTGCAATAGATGGGGATGTACTGTCCTGTTTAGAATTGGCTCAGGTTAGTGCACACTGTTCTTTAAAGATACTCTTGCCAACTGTAGCACTTGTTTTAGCTCTCTTTGTTCTGACTATTACACTTAAGAAACTCAAAGTCCTTAGTTCTGAGAGCAACTGACAATAAAACTGACTCTTATTTTCTATTGTAAAGAAGGTTTTTACGTTAGTTCAGAGATGAAATATCTATGAAGTAAACTGGAGGTAGTTTTGTTTCAAATACAAGTTTTAATTTTTCTTGATCATTGAGCTTGCAAGCTCTTTATTTTCATGGCTGTGTTGTAATATAATGGAGCAGTTTAGCAATGGTAACTCGTTCTTGGGTTCCTCTCTGTTTAGTTCCAGTAGATATTTAGATCTGCAGTGTAGCAGCAAAAGTTTTTATGTTTTTAAACTTAATGCCTAGACTAGCTACTCAGAGCCAGTCTTCTGATAGTTCAGAGCATGTACAAATATTAATTCTTCTTGTTCAGACATATTTCAATGTTTGCTGAGTCCCAGAAACCAAGACTGAACCCTTTTCAAGAGAAGGGCAGCTTACTTAATTTTATGAAGGGTGTTTTTTGTTTCCTTGCTTGAAGACAGAATTAGGAAGTTTTAACTGCTGTTAGGATATCCTCACTGCCTTGTACATGCAACTGCAATGTGTTTGTAACCTGAGGTCATAGTAGACAACTGAAACACATGCAATGAAGGTTGATTTGCATTCTAGCTGTTTCTTCCTTATGACTGTAGGAAGCTTTTACTAGGTGTTGTATTGAGCTTTCGTTAATGCTTGAATTCTATCAGTGAAGCTTACAGAAAGTTACTTCAGAACAGGCTTTGTAATAACTCATAGGTACAGACATAAGGGACAGGTCCAGCATGCCTGAGGTTCAGGGGAACTAAATGCTGTGCATACTAAACACCTACTTACAAGCCTTTTGGGCCACCATTTGCTCCAGCAGAGAAGCCTGACAAGGGCTAGAACATCTAGAGGGGAATTCATCTTCAAAAGCTTCCCTGTGCTCTTGTGAGAGTGCTGCCAGATACAACTCACTGGGGAATCACACTAGCTTTGGTTCTTAGTTGGGACTGCAGAATGAACAATAACCTCAGTAAACTGAATAAGCTTCTTGTTTTTCTTTACAGTTTCACAACGCTAACCAGCTGGCAGCTTGGTGCTTGCACTACATCTGCACCAATTACAACAGTGTTTGCTCCAAATTCCGCAAGGAGATCAAAGCTAAATCTTCAGGTATGGGCAACACTTCTCCATTTTCATGAGGCCACTCCTTCTTTCTCTCCTAGTCCATTCAACACATAGATAGCTCAGCTGTGAGACTGAACGTCTGCACAATTACATGTAGCATTTTTACATTCTTCTAATCTATAAAGAAGGGTCATAGTCATTAGCCTGATTCCTAGGCAAACATGTTGCTCTTTACCTACTTCAGAGATGCTAAAAGGAAAAGTTATGTACTGGTGTCACAATTAAAGATAGGCTCTATAAAGGTCTTGCATTTTTACACTTAAGTGGTCTGAGAATTCTCACATGTGGCTGCTTTCAGATTCTTTTCACTGTAAGTACATCAGGAAACTAAGGGAATTTCTGATAAGCTAGCTAACACAGAGACTGGATAAATGATTAGTTGTGTAGCTTTCTGCAAACAAGGCATTTTTGGGGATCTGTGTAATTTACTGGCTGGTTTGTGCTTTGTTTCTTTTTAATCAGATAATCAAGAATATTTTGAGAGGCATCGCTGGCCACCTGTGTGGTATTTAAAAGAAGAAGATCACTACCAACGAGTTAAGAAAGAAAGAGAAAAGGAAGATTTTGCACTAAATAAACACCATTCAAGGCGGAAGTGGTGCTTCTGGAATTCCTCTGCTGTAGTTGCCTGAACAGAACACATAACTGGAAATTCATAGCCAGTGTCAGAAGTTAGTCTTATTGTTAGAAATAAGATGTTTTCAGGAAACTTTGTTCCATATCTGTGCATTTATTACTGCTAGGGTCAAAAGCACAAGCCCACTGAAAGTGAGCCTGGAACAGCTCCTCGAAGTCCTATGTATATTTTTGGCTTATAAGAAGACAAATGTCTACCATTATTACCTTTCTTTTTATATAAAAAATAATAATAGAGCATTAATGTTTCAATCTCCAATTGGGAAGTATTTTTATACTGTCTAGTGTATTTTGTTCAGATAAAATTGTGGATTATCATTTTATTTTACAGACCACAAAACCATGTAGCAGCTTTGTATTAGATTTTAACTATTTTTACTATACGAGTACAGTGAAATAGACAATCCTCAGTCATCAGAAACAGCTTTTAGAGTCTAATCTCTCAATCTCATAAAAAGTCACCTTAGGAAAAAAAAAATCAAGATGCCTAGTATAAATGTTGGTTTTGTTATTTTTTTTTTAAACTAAGTACTGTGCATTTGGTAATATAATTAGATGGGTATTTCTCCTTTCTAAAGTAAAAAGTTAGAATAAGATCCAATAACTGCAAGATACGGAGTGCTTGATCTTTGCTCAGCTGAATAATAGGCAATATAATTACCTGTTCAACTGCAGGCAAATGTATTTCTAATATTTGCCCTGTAAGTGCAAATAATTATGACTATGTGAGCCATGTGAAATCTAGTGGTTCTAAGCATTCAGAGGTTTTAAGCGTCTAGATCAAAGAGGATGTTTCTAAAACCATTTAGAAGGGCTTATTAATTTATATCTTTATAAGTATGGATCTGAATAGAGAAAGCAGTTATACTGCTTGCATTTGAAGTACTGCACAGCAGTTACCTTGTTCATTGTGGTCTTAACCATGCAGCCATTCCTCATGCCGAATTCCATTTTACTTCAGTGCAAGCAAATGAAAGGGCTGCAAAACCAACTAAGTTATCTAGTATTATAACCTTTCGTAAGTGAAGAATGATCTTCGCACACTATCACTTCATTTTAATCTAAAGTGTTCTGTAGCTTTTTCCCTGGTAGAACTCAAAGTGGTAGGGTTTGAGTAGGTCATGTATTTCCTCTGGAAATATCCTCAGAAAGCTGGAGGCAAAATAAAGGCAGAAAGGAAGGAATTCCTCAAAAGCAATGTGAGAAAAAAAAAGCCTCCAGTGTTCTCAGATACGCTGTGTGTTTATGACTTTTTATCAACCATTGCTTTAAAGCTGCGGTGTTATACTAGATTATATAAGAATGAAGCATTTTTAAAAGACCAAAAGTAAAACATAGATTGTAGAACATACATGTGCAGCCCTGCACAGTGTCTCAGGCACAATTCTGTAACTAAGTTAGGTATTGTATGTTAGGTTTGTTAATATTTTTTGTGCTGGTGTCTCAGCATACCAATGTGAAAAGCTGTTTATGTTTTTATTTTCTGTATTCACAGGTAAGGCAGTGCAGTCAAGCCCCCATGCTGTAGGTCAGGGAAGGCTTTGGACTGAAAGCCATATACACCTCTACTTATTTAGGTTCCAGTTGGAATAATTCTGGGCACATGCTACCGCAGGGTGGTAGAAGCTGCCTAGCAGGGAAAGAGATGCTGCTCTACAGGCTTCTATAAGGCAAGCAAGCAACAGATTCCTATCCCTATAAAAGATTCATCACCATACGGTGATAAAGAAGGGCTATAAATGATAGTTGCAAACACTGTCTCCTTAATTCTTGGTCAGTGATGATGGAAATTACAGAGAAGAAAGAATGAGAAAAGATGTGTGAAGGCAAAGATGTGATAAGTATCTGTTGTCATAAAACATTAGCCATTTTGAGTAAGTATTACTACTAGGTTTTACACAACCAAAGCTACTGTATGATTGTAATCTTGCCAAACTAATGGATATATAAGTGAACCTGAGGTATATGCAATAAAATCCAGTTGTGCTAGTTATCAGCTACTATAACCAAGTGGCTGGTTCATTTGGTTAATGCTGTCTATGGCCTTTAATCTTGGTGGTTACTTTGTGTTTTTTATTTTGCAAAAAAGTCAATAAAACTGTTTAGTTACAAATGGTCTCTCAGCTTTTTTAAGAAGCTTTCTAAATTCCTGAAAAGTCTGCCATGCTTTTTTGGAGCTACTTCTAAGCATTTGACTTCAGTATCATTCAGGGAGATTTGCTGAGCTGGTATTTGCATGACATATTCAGATTTATGGTTGGGAATGTGACAGGGAAGTTCTCTAGTGTTTGTATGTGTCAGGGATGCAGGAAGGTTGCTACTTGTCATTTACTGTTCAACAGGATAACAAAAAACCTCCTGCCACTTTTCTGTGTGGTTTCTACTGTTTAATTACCATGATACTACCCAAGGGACATGAAACTAATTAGTCAAGACAGACATGGGGAAAAAAATTGCAGGTAAACAGCAGGAAATCCGTAAGGTTTTCAGTGTGCTTTAAGTTTCCTGCTTTCTCACTACTGAGGTTGTCAGCCATTGTACAGAATCCCTAATTACCTGTTAGTAGCCCCTCAGCAAAAGTGTCCCCAGCTACAGATATTAACATTGATACTAGTTAGAAAGATGTTGCTTTTCTAGAAGACTGTGGTAAGACAATGAAAAGTACAGCATTTATGATTTTTCTCAAAGCTTTTAGTCAATACAAAGGACATGGAAAAGTAAATGCATTCAGCACACAACGTACATTTTTTCTAAAGTGCTAATTTATAGGATTGTTAATGTCAGCAATTTGATACTTCTGGAAGCAATTTTTTATTCTTTTGAATTTACCATTAGAAAAGGTAATGATCTCAACACAAAAAGCAGTGACAAAAAATATGAAAATGCTTCTGATTAAACCAGTAGCTTCAAGTCAGAATTGTTGCTTTTCAGGCCTGTTTTGTGTTGTGTATATATATATATGCATACACACATATATAAATATATTTTAAAAGCATAGGTGAAAATACATATATATAGAATCTAGAGAAAGCTGCATAGCTTTTGTTTCTGGAGAGACTCAGCTTATTGCTTAGAAACAGCATTCTTCTGGTTTTTTTTTCTGAGACAGCAAGAACTTCTACAAGCAAGATCTGGCCTAGAGTACTTGTATCACAACAAGAGCCAATGTTTGCAGCTTCCCACCTGCACACAGCACACCAGGAGCCAGAAATAAGATATTCTGTGAGTAATAAGAGATTGACCATACTTCAGCTGTAACTCACTAATTTCATTTTCTGAAGATGTAGCTGTCCTTGCCTTTCAGTCAGACAAGGTCTCAAGGTGTGCAAAGGAAAGCACTGAATTCATGGATACATTAAAAAGGATTACCTTATAGAAGAGATGAATCTGAACATAACTTCTGAGCACTGAAAGCATGGTGGTGTTGCCAAAGGAATTAAGAAAGGAGCAGCACTGTAGTTTATTGGCCTAATTCTACGTCAACTTATCTACAGGAATCCACCAAGTTTAGAGCAATTTATACCTTGAAGTGTTTGATTTGTAAAATGTAGGGCTTTCCCTTTGTTGCCATAACAAGCACTCAGAGTCTGTCTAAAGGCATCTTGGTAATCCTGCTCTGAGGGCCAAGTCTTCCATCTTCTATACTAAATAGGACTAATTTTGGTATCTGAACTTTTGGTATCTGAATGGTGAAATATTTCAGTTCTTCCACACTGAGAAGGATTGCAGTTTGGTAGAGAGATTTGCTGACCTTGTCAGATTAAGCCACAGTTTTTGTCTACGTTTGTTTTTTTTTGTTGTTGTTTGTTTTTAGTTTTTTTTTTTTTTTTAAAAACCCAGGTCAGTCTTTTGTCATCAGATAAGCCGGCATTTATTTGTTCTTATTTGGAGTCCAAGGCACGTACTATGCAGAGATGCCTTAAGGTGTCTTCTTGCCACTCCTGAATCCCCTTAGATTTTTTTGTCTATTAAAATGATATAACAGCATTTGCATGAGTCTATTTCTCCTGCAGGCAAAATTCCTATTGAAATCAATGAGCTATCCTAAAAGCACACTTTGGGCTCTGAATTGCCACCTAATGAATTTACACATTATCACCTGTCTTTGTTCAAAATCTGCTAACTGAAATTTGCTCTGTGTACTGCATGCAGGATGAAAGCGTGTTAGCAGAAATAATCCCCATCCTGCAGGCCCTGCAACAGGATAACTCATTGTCAGCTAGCATATGCCTTTGCCTTCAGGTAAAAGAATATAACCCGTGTCAAGATTTGCTTTGCATTAGCAGCCAGAGTAGTGAGACTATTGTATATCCTTCTATACAGGGAAACTAAATCCCTCCCTGCTGCTTACATGAAAATCTTGAGCTTTCGGTAGAAATGTGAGAAGTTCTGGGATCAAGGCTAAAGAAGCCTATGAAGAAACTTGAACATGAGATGCACAAGTAACGCTAACGTATCTAAACTCTGAAGAGTGTCCAGTGAGAAGATTAAGATGCGATTCAGAGAGAGCAGTTAACACAGAACAAAGTTGTTACGGCTCCTCTATAATTGTTTGATCTTAGTATCTCATTTGCAAGCAGACACAATCACTGTAACATCCTGCTGGGCTGTTTTACAGTTAGAGATGTGCTCAGTTATAGCTCCTGCATGTCCTATGCACACATTACAGTGAAAACATTATTTTGTATTGCTGATTCATCTCAAATCCGTTCCCATACTGCACTGAAACCTCAGTCTGTCCTTTGGCCTTAGAAAGAGCCCAGTACCATCTGGGATATCTATTTTTGTCTTCTGAAAGAGTATTCCAGAACAGCAAGTCCTTACCCCAATATACAAAGGATCTCCAGTGGATCTATGTTATCAGGACAGCACACAGCAAAGTTCTGTGACACCAGGGAGTGGCCTTTTCAGAGATTTCAATGTAGAAAAGTTCATCAGCTTCTGAAAAACACAAAGTTAAGAGGGTGAGTCACAGAAACATGGGTAGCAGCAGTGCGACAGCTTTTCAGGTACCATATAAAAATTCTACACTGGGGTGGGGGAGATTCCCTGTAGATACCAACACTGACTTTCAGCTTTAGGTCTTCACCATTAGATATTTAGTGATCTGGGTGCCATCCCTTCTGTGTTCTACAGGCCTGAGTAGCTGCACTAGTGGAGCATCTCCCCCCAGCTCCCATTCTGGCTTCAGTGAAGTTTAGATAAGCAGCCAGTTGATGACACCTCACAAGGAGGATTTTTAATTCTTGACCTTAACATTAAAAAAAAAAAAAAAAAAGAAAGAAAAAAAGGTAATTATTTATTCCTCATGGGAACTATTTTAGTTTTACACTGAGGCTGTAGAACAAGGATTACATGGCATTCCTGATACTTGTGCTTAGTCAAAATACCCTCAAGGGTTAAAAAACAAAACACAATTGGCAGCATCTTAGGAATATATCATTAAATTTACATCTTTGCCGTAAGTATAAGATGGGCATTCTGAGCATATGATGAGATGCAATTCCCTACCACCTTATAAACATTAGCTCACTCTCTTCATATTACAAATGTCATTCATAAGGCTTCTATCCTAGGTTCTCAGTTGGACTTACAGTCCACTTGCACAGTTTCATGGATCCCCATTCTGATTTGCACGTGCATTTCCAACTGTGGGGTGTGTGGGTTTATTTTTTAGACAATTAACAAATCTCACATTAAAAAAAAGACTCCGTTAGAAGATCCCTGAGCAGGATCACTCAGGAGCATGAGACTGAATCCTCCCTATTCTTGTGTAGCAAATTCTGCAGGAAGAGCTGTAGCTTGCTAGAGGTGTGATGTAGGGTCACTAGTCCTGCAGTCAGTAAGACATACGGCTCTTTAAGTGAGCATCAATCAAATGTAAATTCTTGCACACTCACTGTTCATCTGTGGAGAATAGGATTTGTCTCTGCTTTCCATTAGGGTTGTGTACAGAACTTTTTCTGCTTCCCTCAGACTCACCTGCTGAGGCAGATCCTCTCTAGCTCCGTTCCCATTTGATTTCAGCTGGCCAAGGGCAGAAAAGTTGGAGAACGCTGAAGTGATGTCTGACCCACCAGATGAGAGCACATCTCTAGAAGTCACTGTGGTGAGTGGAGAACTGGAGGACTCACAGCTGAATATTCTTTTCATTTTCAGATTAGTAATGATAGAAAATGAATAGCAGTAGTAACGAGCAATAGGGTCCAGTGTATCTTCTTCTCACAGCTTTTATATTCTGTGGGGAGCTTGTTTGCTGTAGTCACAGCAAGGTTTATTTTGTTGAAACTAATTTTAGATAGGAAGAATAAAAATTGAAAATGCATTAAAAGAAAATTGGGTAACTATCAAAAAGCAATTGGGTAATTAAGGACTTCCTTTCCTTTTTTAGGCATCTCCCAGGTGTTAGACTATGATGAAGGTTTTGAAGATCAGTACTGGGATTGCTGGGCAGACTTGTCCCAACTCTTAATAGAATAAACTGCCTCTCTTTAGCTGAAAAGAGGGGCAAAAGTGCCTTTGTTAGAGATCATGAAGTGATTCACCATCTACCACATCTTTGCAGTACGCTGCAGTAGGTGATGTTGGTTGGAGCTTGCTGTATGGCTCTGGGAAAGCATTCTACAGCACTACAGGGAGTAAATGTGTCATATAACTGTACAAGGTGGTTGCAACTTTTACAGCAAGTGCACACATAGGTGCAGCAGTTGATGACCTTGCTGTTCTTATCTAGCTCCATGGCTTTCCCTTTTCTCTAGGAATAAGTACCAAGGAGATGTTCCTCACCCTCCCAGTCCCCTAAATAAAGGTTAGATTCACTCCAGGGAGATGACCTTTGAGTTAGAGCTACATTCTTTCTTCAGGCTTCAGAGACTTGTTCTCTTAAACTTTGGTGCACAGACGCCAAGCAGAAATCCAACAACTTAGCATATTGAACTCCCAGTCCATCTAAGCTAGTTCAAGTCCTCATCAGCTAGGCTGCCCACGCAGAGCAGTCAAGCTGCAGAACTCACCACGTGACACTGGGGATACAAAGATCTTACACAAGTTCATAAGAAATCCGGAATGGCTCATGGATGAAATATTTATTGATGCTAATAAATACATGGACACTACGCTTGACTGAGCAATTCCCCAAGTCAAACAAATGCTGGGAGTTTTCAGAAGAGGCATTGCTAAGCAATCACGCTATTCCTTCTCTAGGTTTCAGAGGCAATGCAAGGGATACACAGGTCCTTGGTCTGACCTAGCACTGCTATTTTCTATGCTCTAAAAAATGATGGGATGAGGGATTCAAGCTTCAGAGGGATCTTTTCCTATCTATTTGCATGGTCCTTTTGCAGTAAGCTATCAAAAAGGGATGTTTCCCTGCCTTTTTTTTTTTTTTTTTTTTTTTAAAACATCTTTAACTGTGAAAGCTACATTTCTAGAAGCTCTACTACTGACAGCAGTCCCTGTAACAGTGAGTGCCAATATAAATATAAGTGGCACTGAGGGCAGCACACATGGGGGAAAAAAACTTCACTCACCTGCACTTTTTGAAGGTTAACATGCAGCCTTTACTACCATCTGTGCTGAATATTTCCATATTGTTCATTCACAACACCCTGGCAGACTGGGCACTATCCAGTCTTCTCTCTACCAGTCACAGGAGTCCATTGTTCTGTGGCACACTTCTCATCTCTTGGCTGTTTATCCAAATTTACCATATTTGCTCTTTACTTCACAGCAGCAGATTTGAAACAAGTGCTTTTTTTCAGGACAAGCAATACCTACCTCTGATCTCTCTCCTCTAGGTGCACAGCCAATCATAATCAATTCAGCTTATATCTAATGATCCATACAAGAACTAAGTGCTCCCTTTGCACTGCTTCATCTACTGCTATTTCCTTTCAAGGACCCACCAACATAAGATACCTTCTCTTTGAATTCCCTTTTAGCCTTAACTGTTACACTCAGGAAATAAAATAAAGCCACATTTTTCCCTTGTCCATTCACAGCTATATTGTCATCTTCTGATTTGGCAGAATTTGAGTGAATATCGATCAAGTCAAAAAACATTTGATTTGGGCACTTGAAATTTAATGAATATGCCTTTTTTTTTAGTATACAGACTACATTTGGACATAGAGAAGGTGGACTGGCAAAATCACTATTTTTGTGTTGAATTGTCTGCACATTTGCAAGGAGTAGCACACACTAGGAAGCAAGAGGGCTCCTCAGGAAGAGGTAGAGGGCTAAAAGGCAGCCATCTCTATTACAGTAAGGGCAGTGTTCAGCCTGAGACAGAAAAAAATGTATGTATATTGGCTAAGCCCAAACTCACAAAGGATGGAAAGGCTATCAGGGAATCACCGAGCACTTTGCTGTGGCTGCTCCTGTGACCTACCCTAGCGAGGCTTCCATTTCCACATGGAAACACTTGTCTCCTGCTTCCCACCCTGTGCGATGGATAGAGTGTATGAACAGTCTGGTCTTTTGTCTAGTGTCAGTTCGGGAGCTCACTTACCTGCTGATGGCAAGCATGAGTACAGCCTGTGAAGGGGAAAAAGAGAAAGCAGAGGGATTGTGTGTCTGTTTATGGAAGATGGTTATGTTCTCACAGCATTCCATGCAAAGAGTAAGTTTATTAGATGAGGCCAAATCCCTAAAGCTACAGATGGAAAGACTGCAAAATGGGAGCCCCTTTGAGCACAGTAGTCAGAACCAGGTGCCATCTCCCAGGATGAAGATAGACTAGTCATGCCCTGTACACGTAATGAATGGTGAAACCCGTCCTCACAATCTCCAGCAAATGCCAGCCATTGTCATGGGTGATGCTAAATAATGGTAAAGCATAGTATGAATAAGATGCCTGCCAGGGATTTTAAGCAAGCACTTAAGCAATATGTTAGATTCAGTGTTGTGACTTCAGAATCAACTGTGCTGCACTGCTCTTTGGGTGTCTTCTTTGCCCTTTGGAAATGAATGTTTCTAATTCCATATCTGTACAGTAACATGTCAAAGGGCAACAATGAACAGTAGTAGCAGGGAGATGTGCCTTCAGGTGTAGTGCTTACTCTGGTGAACAGCCTGGTGGCTGCATCCTGCTACCACTTCTGCCCACCCTCTTTGTTTTACTTTGCTCATTCTTTTCACACACAAGGCTGACAAAGCTCTGACACTTACTGCAATATACATTTCTTCTACTGAACAGGGAATAATCTTTCATTATTATATAAGCTTTTTCAATTTTCTTTAGGCCTTTTACCACTCTACCAGTGTGGCATAATTTATTTTGTTGAATAGGTTACACACATTAAAGTGTGCGAAGCTGTATTTATATGTCTCTGATGAGTTCTTTGCTGGCTAGTTGATCAGCATGTTCATAGCTTTTGCAGTGCAATTTTTCACCTAGAAATGAGACTTTGAACCTGCTGACTTCTGCCACCACATTCCAATTCTCAGTTCCACATAGATGACAGAGGGTCTGGCATCCTCCCTGGAGGAGAAGCTTCTCAATACTGTCCAGCACAGCTGAAAACCCTTAGAACAGCAAGCTACAACTATCCCTCAGAGCTTCATTTAGTTTTCTGGCTTTACATCCTTAGTTTAAGTTACATCTCTTTACTTATATATATATGATCTATATTTAAAGATGTTTTTTAAAAGAAACAGTCCAGGCTCTGTTTACAGTTGCCTTTAAGAATTATTCCTTCCCACCTTCCCCCTCTCCATAAATCCTCTTCCCTCTTTTAGCTTAAGCTTTTCTTAAGCTATGTAGCAAAGCTTAGATATTGTGTGATTAAAGATGACTGAGGGTACACTCACATCAAAGTAAAGGGAAAACTTAGTACAAAACAGGTACTACCATCACTGCTGTGAGCTCACAGAGATTCAGATAGGACAAAGCAAATTAGTCAGAGCTGCCAGACTAGGCCAGCCCTTACTTTCCTGTGACAAAGAAAGAGCAACTCTTCCTAGATAGTCTGGTAGCAGATTGCAGTCACACACAGAACATTGCTTCATCTACCATAAACACCCTTTGGGAAGTACCCAGGTTCAGCTGAGAATGATACTCATGCAGAGGTGTAGTGCCAGTTTTTAATTGAAGACACAAGCCTTAGGGAGAACATTTGAGTAAACATTGTCAGTACTAAGCTGGTTATCAAGAAAACCACTGTTTTTCCTAAAAATAGACTGAGGATATAAAGTTCAGGGACAGCAGAGCCTTTCATCCTCGCCCTGTGTTAGTAGCTTGCTGTGAGTGCAAACCAAGCCCTTGAAAACATGATATGTACTTCAATGTCTTTGTGACTAGGGGGAGGAAAAAGGAAAATGCTAATGTTTAAGCAAGGCTGAATAGAAGGTGGTAGGTGAGGCTTGTGTTTAGATGTACAACTGCCACCTCTAGTCTATTCACCTACATTTGCTTTAGCTGAGGAGGATGCTTGCAAGCCTCACTCATGCACACAGATCTTCTTGCACAGCCACCCTCTGACCTCCAGCTGCAGGAAAGCTCTGGAGCAGCTCATTAAGCACTACCACAGGTGAGCTGCTAAGACAACCTTCAGACTCATTGCATTTGGATGCAAGCCAGTCACACAAATGGCTTATTTTTGGCCTTGCTTTCTCCTGAGCACTGCACATTAAAGCCTACCTCACATCAATTCTACCTTTGCATAGCTAGCTACTGCATAGCTTTGCAAGTAGTTACAAGAGCTTCCACATTTCCTGATAAATTAGATTCATTTTTATGTTTTGGGTTATTCACCTGCCTGCAGAGGGTTTTAAAGGTTACCAGAAACAGGAGACAGGGAAAGTGTCAAAAAAGACAAAATCACAACATCAGAAGTAGTAAGATAAAAACTGAACATATTGTTGAAGGTCTGATTCAAGCAACATGAGTGGCTAATCTGCAATATTCCTGTAGTATGACATAGTGCTCCAAGATTAATCAATTTAGTACTGTGACACCTTTGTGAAATAGGCAGAACCGTAAAGGGAAAAATGCAATAAATAAATGTAGTCTGCAGAAGCTAATTGAAAGAGCGTAGGTCGTTTCAAGTGTAATGCTTATTTAGCTCCATGAAAACTAGAACAAATACAAAGAGCATAACAGCACTGTTCAGTAGAGCAAGTTCTCAACTACGAAACATGATTTCTCAGTACAGTCCCTGCCATTAGCTATGCATTTTACCAGCAATGACCAACAGCCTGCATTCCAGACTCCTAAGAGTTTGCACCAGCAGAGATGACCTTCTGTCACTGTTGCCATTGCTGAAACACTCCACCCTCTGCCTGGCTTTGCTCACATCCACTGTTTCATTTTCAAAAAGCATTCAGTGAGCGTTGAATGTCAGTGGGTCCCTTTTTTTTTTTTTTTTTTTCTTCCTATATGGGCTAATTCAATCCCATCCCTTTGCTTCATCCTCATTTCTGCCTTAGACACATCCTGTCAGACTGCCCCTCTATTGCCATTTGTCACACAGCAACAAAATATAACAGAATATTGGTGAGAAGATTCGTCTTTACTGCCATACCATCAACACCTGCCTCTGATATCATGGACCAATATAACAAAATAGGAGGCGTTACTTTCAGATCAACTACCATCTATCAGCTGCACAGAGAACCCCACACCTACTTATCTTCAGCTGTTGCACAATGCTGCAGCAACAATACCTTCTATATCTTCGAGCAAGGCATTTTTTCCAGCTATTAATGCCAAGCCATGATTTGTCCCCTGTATCAACCCTCTCCTGTAGTTACTAGATGTTTTACTATTCATTCCTTATTTAAACACCTCTTTCTCTTGCACAGTGATGCAGTATAGCATCAGGGAACACAGACTGAAATCTAGAAATAACAGAAGCTTACAATTATTTCCTTATAAGAGGAATCCTGCAGTGTCATAAACTTACACAACGCCAACCCCAACAAAGCCAGAAGGTTTCTAGCAGACCACAATCTTGAATGCTAAAATGTAGCAAATGAAACTGTAAGGAATCCTTAGCTCGATCTGCGAGCAAACATACAGGTTAAGCAAATACCCCACCTAAATTGCTACTAGTATGTAAACATTACCTCCTTGTCCAGCAGTGGAAATTCCCCTGCAAAGTAAGAAGGGGATTTTCCATATAGCCCTCATAAGAGCTGTCTTTCTTCTTCCTTTTTTTTCTTTTTTTTTTTTAAATACTTTCTAACTTAATTCTTCTCACACAACAGAACAAAAATATCAATTTAAATCAGGCAAGCATGAAACTCATTACCTTTTACTCCTTTTAACTTTAAACACTGCTCTACCTTCCTCCAGCTTTGAAGCAATCAACACAGCTGCTGCTACTTCAGCTTTTATTGCCCTGCTGTCCCCCAGAAACCTTTGCAGCATTCCCTATCTCTCCTCCTCCAGCCTTTATTTCAGGTTTTAACCTACTAGGAAAGTGAATTTATTTCAGGTGTAGCATTGGTTTTAATTACATCTTTATCTACTGAAATTGTGCTGTGCTAAATGTATTAATGTTTTCTTGCTTTCGTTCTGCCACATAAAGCAGATATTTCTTTAGAAAGTTTAAATTAAAAATATTTTAAGCTTATTTCTTAGAGGAGACCCATTCGCAAACTTTGACATCCTTCTGTAATCTGTTATCTGCTGTAGTCCTATATAAAATTTGAGGATTGGATTGCTAAGAGGATAATGAACAGGTTCTTAAGGAAAAAGAGTGCAATTGTTTTGCTGACCAGAAAAAATAATTCTGTTTAATCCTTTCCTGTGTGCTGCTGCCTCTCCTTCAATCTCTAACTGAAGTTTTCCTGAATTTAGTCAAGCATAACCTTTTTTTTTCTTGCTTCTATTAGCTGGCAAGGTATGCGGAAAAGGTATTTCAGTTTTATTGGGTTTTGTACAACACAAAAATGAAAACATCCCTTCGTAATAGTATCGTGACCTATCCTACGGGTGACAGGTTCATGAATTCCTCGGGGAATCAGTCTTTTAATTATCTGGCACACACACTCCGTTCATGAAAAGTATGAGGAATATACATCTTCATAAGGGATGTATGCATGTAACTAAATATATGGAGGAAGCACTAGGGACGTCCACATGTTGCTCTGGAGCACTATGTTTTCCTCAGCATTATGAAGGCCTTAGGGATGCACAATGTGGCACCTGGCCTGGGCAAACGCCCTTCATGCCATAGCTTTACTTGTCTACAGCTGTGAGTGTAGTTGGTAATGCACGGAAGAGATCCGTATGGATCTGTCTGGAGAGCAGCTCCTCTGTGCCCACCTCTGCTGCCAAACACAAGTCACAGACAGTGGCGTGGAGAGGTTGGCTCAGGAACCTCAGAACATGAGCTCTGGGAGGGTGCGTGGATATGGGCAGCCAAGCCAAACCTCCCCTCTCCTCTCCAGTCCTCTACCAAGTCTGGTGTGGGGCTGCAGGTTCCCAGGTACGTGCTGTGTCTGGGGCACTCTGCACAAGGCAGTGACTGTATCCTGGCAGGAGGTTCAGGCAGTGAAGCCAGAACCTTGTGTGATTGGTTACTATCCTTGGTATGGCCTTCTACCTTCTGGACCCTCTGTGAGGCCTAGAGACTTTAAAATGAAATGAGGCTTTTTAAATGAAAGCTGAGACACTGATAACCCCATGTGGTCATTGGACACCAAGCTGACAGTATTCGTGTCTTAGTTTGGCTCTCATAACTGGTCAGAAAGTCTTATAGGCCCAATAGTGATCACAAAGCCTATAACTTTATAGCCAGAAATTAAGAAAACAATTGTAATAAAGTGATAATAAACCCTTACTTATTTTAATGTCAAATAGTTCTGAAACGACTGATTCTTCCTGCTTACGTGTAGCACCCATAGCTTGCAATTCCTCTGAATGGGAGTCTCACACTCCTGTTCCACAATTGCGTGGGTAAAACCCAACAAGCTGAGTTTAACTTCTGAAAAGGTGAAAGGCACTGAATAGAAAAGGCTGTGCTTTAGAATCCAGCTTATTAAAATGGCAAAGTCAAGGACTGTCAAAACCATGGCAAATGCTGTGAGCCTGTCATACTGAAATTGTAGGGCCAGATGGTGAGAAACTTTCCTGCTGGTCAGGGAACTTTCTGAAGGCTCCATTACTTATATCAGATTGATTTTTTTTAATTAATTTAATTTTTTCTTTTTTTTTCCTTTTTTTTTTTTTTTCCCTTTTTTTTTAATTTTGGAGGGTAAGGACTAAACTGGGATTACCTCTCATTTGTCATAGGCTTGATGCATTTATCACCTTGTGCACGCCAGCTGCTTTGTGGTAATGTGAAGCCCCAGAATAACCTTTTCATTTCACTATGCCTTTGGTAAAGGAGGGTCTGTTGATATGTGATACACTTGATACATGTTCCTCCACAATCTTAGCAAAGCAGAACTGAAATGCAATGGCATGGTTTTTGTGAGAGATGTGAAGTAACAGAATGTTTTCAGGACAGGCCTGAAGAGATAAACACCAAGACGGTCCCTAATCAAACACAAAGGATGGCTGAAAGAATAACCAGTGCTGAATACAGACTAATCACTGACCTGGCAGCTGGTTTGATTACGCTAATAGCTCACTGTGAGTCTCTTCAACCAACCATACCAAGCCCCAGAAATCTTTATCAGGCTGCTTTGCTTTTCCTGGTATTTTGAAGGCATGTCTTGTGACCTGTCACTTACTAGATATGTTTGATGTGAAATTTCAGTCTGACCGTAGTAAACCTACAGGAATGTGCTTATTTTGCTCTCTGCTGGAAGTAATGCTGAATAGTTTAGTTTCCAGTTTTGTTGACATTTCATGTCCAGTTTCTGTTGTTAAGCTGATAATTACATTTTAGGAGGAAAACTGGCATATGTGATCTACAAATACAAGACCCATAGCCAGTATCTTTGCTTTAGCTTCCCCCTACCTGTGGCTGCCTACAGGGAAACAGGCACATCTGTATGAAGTTCACAGGAGGAGTGGTGCTAAAAATACTGACAGACAAGTTCATAGATAAGGTAAATCTTCTAGAGGTTAACAGGCTTCTCAACATTACATTTGCTATGAGTATTGATTTAATCAGCTGGGAAGTACTCCCCAGATTTCAAAATATTCAATAAATGCTCTTAACATCGAAATTAAAGAGGTCACATCAAAGAAACAGTGAAACCAAAACAAAAGCACTTTTCAATGCTGCTTGGTTGCACAGAGATTACAAAACCGCATCTTTTGCTTTGAAAACATCTTCATGCTTTAAAATAACCAGCAGGCATATAAAGTATGGGTAATAATCACAATTACTTTGGGTTCAAATAACAATATAAAGATGTTTGGAGGTAATTAAAGCAGCTGATGATTGTTCAAAGCTAGAAAAGGAAAAGCTTGTACAAGCACTGCTTTATATTATCAATAAACTTCCTTTTTTCTAAGTCAGTTCAGTTCTCACCTAAGAAAGTATTTTCACACCGTGTAACAAGCATTACATGAGAATTTCATATAGAAACTTACTCTTCTATAGAAAGTGATTGTTTTCTTGTAGCAGATCAAAAGATCAGAGCTGATACATTACTCTTCTTACTAACACCAGGACAAAGGAAGCTATACCCTGTTCCTCTAGTTCTTGTGCTCAGCTTTGAAGACTAGCCTAGTTTTTATTGCGCATGGCAGCAATACTTACAATATGCATCTCATCATTTCCCCATGAGGAGAGGAAAAACAAACAGACAAAGCCATCTTCCATGGAGTTCTTGCTCAGCGCCTTTTAGTTAGAAGCTGAATAGTGTTTTGAGCTCCTCAAACACAGCGTTGTTTATTTCTGTACACAGTCCCTCTGTCCTAAATCTGAGTTTGCGTTCTTCAGTGCACAGCGCTGTACTCTGACTGAGGATAATTGTCACCTAGTGAACATGCAAAGCTGTGCAGTGCAGCATTCTTACTGGTGAGGAACCTGGCTTATAAGCTGGGCTGTCAGAGGTGAACAGTAAGAGTTAAGTTGCACAGTCTGCCTTTGGCACAGTTTCTATGGCTTGAAGAATCATCTATCGTGACTCCAACTTAAACCAATGGCAGGTATTACTAAAGGCTATGTTTTTCTTTGTGTTCAATGTCTGGCCTTAGAACTGATGTTAAGGAGATGAGTACATAGTATGTGATTTTTGTCTCACTAAAAAAAGCCTCACTATGAAGAGGCATCATTAGCATTTTTCCACTTAACACATGCTTTGGTAGGGCCACATCTCATAAGAGTGAACACATATTTCTGCTCTTTGACCATGTGTAAAATGCATGCTTACCTAGACCATCTTGTAAGCCTTTGAGTGAGGCTTGGGAAGCAAACAAAGTATTTCTCCATTCCTAAGGATAACTATCAAAGTCCACCCAACAAACTGTCCCAAGCAGCACAGCGAGTAGGACTGTTAGTGTAGGTTGTGTACTTACGCATCACTGTGTACACTGAAGAGGGGAAGGGTGTAATGGCTCATACACCAATACTGAGGTCAGTTTTACCAGGCATGTGATTGAATAATCCCATGCCTCGGTGATCAAATCATTTGGGAAGCCTTTTCCATAGTTCTGCTTTTAGATAGAAGCTTTTGCATTCAAAAAAAAACAAATAAAGCAAGACCTTAATGCCAGTGTTATAAGATAGATATAGATATATATATATATATATTTTTTTTTTTTTTTCCAGCAAAGAATTAGTCAACCTGTTGAAAAAGTTTAAGAAATTACTGAACAAAACATGGGCAATTTGCACACACAGACTGGGAAATGTAGATATTAAACTTGTCAATTTTAAAAAATCCCCTACAAAGTTGCTCACAATGGACAAGTTTTGGGGACTTATGAGACTGATTATTGGCTTGGTGTAGCCTAGCTATATAGTTTGGCACTTCTGTAATACTCAATTTATTAAGAAAAGTAATTCTGATCATTAGTTTCAGCATGAAATAGTTTTCACAGAGACTTTTTTGTGTTAGCCTATGAGATTCTTCACTAAAGAAAGAAATCAGTATGGCAGTGCAGTACTGGCCATGTTTGAAGTTAGCAAAATTTAACTGCCCAGATGTTTTGTGAAAGGTTTTCAATTCAGATAGTATTTTCAGCCTGGCTGCCTACCAGAAAATAAATACCCTTCAATTTTTCATGCAGGCACGAGAGTTATAGCTTCCCTACCCTCCCCCTCAGCAGCGTGGTTTTTGTATTCAAGTCCCATGGTGCCACCTCGTGGCCAAGGAGACAAACAAATGAATAATAAAAATTCAACAAACAAAACCATGATTTTGTACTAAATACACATAAAGACTTCAGTATGTATCACCGCTGTCACACCTGAAGTGTTTTAAGCAACTTGTAAGAAGAGCTTCCCCATAATATTTTTTTCGTTATGAAGAAGGCAAAATAAATCCTCAGCTGTCTGCCAGTTCTACAGTTTTGCTTTTTAGAAACACTTCTGCTTATACTGTGAAATCTTCTGAAGGTTGCTGAGGAGCTATTAACCAGCAAGTCAGTACTCCCAGCACATCTCAAGATGAGGTAATTTACAGAAACAGTAATTCCTGTGAGATCAAGGAAATCCAATAGATGAGAACCCTTTCCCCTTTTTTTCCAACCAGTGAGTTGAAAGGAACTTCCAAAGCCTGTATTAGAGGGAAAAGCAGGCACAGTTCTGACACAGAACTTGGTATGTTCACAGCTCAGAGCACACTGTTCAGCAAACTACAGTGAAGCATTTCCACTACTCTCCACAGTTCTCCATTTCCAGAATGGAAATGGAGCATAGAAGCTCAGGGTCTCACTCTCTGTGCGATGAGGTACTGAATACAGATGAGACAAAAACACAAAGGTCACATAGGAAGCAACCAAAGCTGAACCATGAAGGATGTTAGAAGATCTTTAAGATTTCCCCCGCCTTCCTTCAACTAGCCCAATCCTTTCTGATCCTCACAGGTGGCTGAGGACCTGCTAGGTCACAGCAATAAGCTGTTTGCAGCATGATCCATTAAGAGTAAGGCTACAAGGTGAAGAAAAATGACCTTTCCTGTTATCCCCCCAGGCCACCAACTGGGAACATTTTAGAGCCCAAGCTCTCTGATATTACCAAGTCAAAATGCTCACACAAGAAAACCACCTCCAGTAAATAATTCTCATCCTCTTCTTGAGTCTCTGTTGGAAGCAAGGCAGGGAGAGCCCTCAGCTTGCTTATGGTGTTCTTCTTCTCATCACTGTCAAGGTGAAAGGCCTTCTAAAAGCTTCATCTCTGCTACCTCTTAAGTGAACAGACTCAGATAATGGGGAAAAAATATCACTGAAAGGCAGTTGGAGAGGGCAGGAATAAGAATAATAGTTTTAAATGATACAGGAACAAAATGTCTCATTTTTTAAAGGCAAACAATGTTTCTAAAGACAGAATTACCTCTTAATGTCTTACACAAAGAAAAGCAATAGATGCAGATTAACTAAATGGGGGGAGCTGCATTAGCCCACTTGGATTGCAGGTTCATGGGGAGCAGCATGCTGAATTTGAACAGCTATGGAAAAAGCATGTCTCTTCAGGATTAAGGATCCATGCTGGAAAGAACCAAGATCACAGGTTTTGTCTAGATCAGGAACACAATACCCTACATGTACTGGATATTTTGGCAATTGTCGGCAAGACTTTGCCAAAATTAAATTGAGTAGGTTGCAACTTAAAAGAGTTTGGGAAAATATTTTTTAAACAATTTCTCCCAGCAGCCCAATCTAAATTCTACAGGTCAGCAGAAATAATAGTAGTAATTTAAACAACTGGAGAAATTTAACCCTTTTAAGCCGCTAATTACCTCCAAATATATAATTTACTCATCATTTTAGTGACTGGAAGAGACCAGTTGCCACTTCCACTTCTTCCATTCCAAATCAACTACCAATAATGGATGTGTGTGCTTGGGATCAGTCAATTAATCAACTAGCAGTAGCATCAATACAGATCACAGCTATTGATTCGGACACAACGAGAACATACTGGAATAGTCAACAGACCATTCCAAAGAGAAATATACCCTGGCAACAGAGGTGAACACTTAGTTTCCCACTGACGTTTACACGAGGAAAACAGCACACTATACAGGAACATACAGTGCAAACAAAACCAAAACTCATTACCACAAATCAGCTATTGATAAAGCAGATGTAAATCAGAGCAACTGATAGCCAAAGCAATGTGGAATGCTTACATTGCCTCCAAGAATTGATACAGCCTGTCAGAAAATAAGGCATGGGAGTTTAGATAGAAACAGAGTCAGATTTAATGAAGTATGGCCTCTATAACAAGGCTTCTTTATTCTCACTTAGTCTTTATAAAGCTGATCCGAAGTATGATCAGGCAGAGCCAGTAGCAGTGCAATGTCTTTTTTGTGATTGCCTCTGGATACCTAGCAGGGAATACTTTCAAAGCTGAATTTTCAGAACTAACTGGTACTGGAAAGCCACAACATCCCATCTGCTACAGAAAAATTTTATTTGCTGTCTAATTTTAATTACAGCAAAGGCAGCTGCAATCTTGCTGAATAGATATTTTCTCATATGTGGTTTATGACTCCAGCACATACATTTCCTGTGCTCTCTGGGCCAATGTAAATCTTATGCCTACTCTCTGCTTCAACATCTAAAGGATCAAAGGAGCCTTTTTTTAGTGCTCGTCCCAGTACAGACAGGCTTCTGAAGGTAACGAATAGGAGGGGAGGTACTTCGCATTATTCTTAAGTAGCTTGCCAAATAATCTGATGTGCTCTTCCTCCTGGGAAAAAAAGTGATTATACAGACTTTGACAACAGATCTACACGCTCCAATGAAGTGTCAAACTATATATGTATATTTAATATATATTAATATAATAATTAATATATATTTTATATATTTTTAAAGAATTGCAGGAATTGCACAGAATGTGGATTTACCAGCAGTACTGCAGGGCTAATCCAAGGCAATGTTTATTCAGCCTCTATAAGTCTGGTACCTCCCTGAGCTGCCCTCACAATGTACTTAACAGCAGCTTTAGTCTTCATTCAGAAACTGACTTATGCATAAGGGACATTCTAACTTTAATTGTTCAGAAGTGCGCAGTGCTTTCATTTAATAAAAATCTTCTTAATCGTTTCCCTTTGGAACCAACTCTGCACTCAGCATAAAGCAGCAAGCAGCATTCTATTTACCAGCAAATCGAGCAGGGTCTCTGAATTCAGCTTTGCAGTACATACACTCCTCCTGTTCTGATTACTGTAGTTACATAAAATGTTAAAGCTGTTTCTTTAACAGCTCTAATCAAGAATAGCATTTTCCTAGTACTGACAAATTACCACGAGTAGCAAGTGTCTATTCTAATACAAGTTAACATCTGTAGTATCCAGGGCTGAGATTATCAAACACTCCAAGTACACAACTGCAGTCCACACTGAGTGACACAGGTAGGGATGAGACAGCATGCTTAGCCTTTCTGTTTCTGAGTTGGGTACAATAGGATAGCTAGGGGATTCTTTAAATCACACGTTACCAGATAGCCTGGTATAGTCAAAGCAGGTTACAAACACATCAACTACAACTTGCAGACCATGCTTAGAACAGTCACGTCAGATCCAAGCCTTAAACAGACATTGCTTTGCAAACAATTTAGTTGTTTAAAGCAGAGTTCAATCATCTCTTCTATGGCTGAGTAAAGATGGCACATGGGCACATTTGAACAGGCAAACATAAGGTTTGTGAATAGGAGCTGGTGTGGCAGTTCCAGACTCAACCCTGAGGAGCTTTTGCTTTCCAGAGCACCAAAAAGCCGGTTTCCCCTCTGTGAGAAGTTTCTTGGTTCCCACTGAGATTTGAACCCTTTTTCTGGTGTTCGCTCTACTCCTTGCTTTCCTTCTGTTTCATGCTCTAAGCGGCATCCTGCTTTCTCCAGATACCCTTTTTTCACCATTATAGTTCCTCCTTCAGATCCCTCCAACTCTTCATAAATGAGGAAGAAGCCACTACCAGTTTAAGCCCTGCGGTTCAATGAAGATATAGTTCTCCAGACAAATCACTAAACCTCTTTCCACTCAGCCTCTGACCACTATTTTGAGATGGGGTAAGCTAGTGCAGAGCATTCCATCCTACAAGCAGGCAGTACTAGGTATTTAATCTCCCTGGACTTGCCTTTATCTTTCCTTACAAAATTACTTGTACCTCCTACTACAGTAAACTACTGGGCAGAGAGTAAGATATATAACTTGACACACAGCCAACAGGTTTTAATAAGAGTCCGCGTGAGGAAAAATAGATTTACATTTTCAAAAAGAAACATGACTCTAGAAATAGCTGGTATGTGATAGCAGAAAATAGTTAGACAAGAAAATAAGCAAGGAAAAGGGATATCAGATTTACGATAAAATTGGTATGGATGAAAAAGTGATAAAAATTCTGGATAAAGGGAAAACACGGGAAGATATGAGTTCTGCATGTTTGGTGGCAGTAATTTCAGAAAGGTAGCTAATGACACTGATCCATTTCCAGGTGCTGTAAAGGTACACAAGTTGCAATAAGAAAACGGCCACAGGAAGATAAATCACAGAAAAAGAACAACGTATAAAAGAAGCGTTGTTTGAAACAGGTTAAGCATGCTCTGCTACAGACTTATCAGCTAACTTTCCTCTACCTGTTCATATTAAAGGTGATGGATTCACTTAACACCACAGCACAAAAGACAGTACTGGAACTGGCCTGAGAAGGACCCTTCTGACCTGCACGTGGAAAGGTACCGTGGAGAGCAGATTTTACGGCAGTTGTCCTATCCAAGTGATTTAGAAAGCGTTACTGTTTTCTTTGCTCCCTGCAAGATCTCTTTAGGGGGAATAGTAATACTGCTACCTTGGACTTCAGGAGGGCGGACTTTGAATTGTTCAGGGGACTAATAGGGGGAGTCCCCTGGCATTCAGTCTTAGCGAGCAAAGGGGTCCAAGAGAGCTGGTTGCTCTTCAAGAAGGAAGTCTTAAGGGCGCAGGAGCAGGCAGTCCCCCTGAGCTGCAAAATGAGCCGGCGGGGAAGAAGACCGGCGTGGATGAATAGGGAGCTATTCCTGAGGCTCCGGGAGAAAAAGAGAATCTACCGCCTGTGGAAAGAGGGACAGGCCACTCAAAATGAATACAGGGAAGTTGTTAGGATGTGTAGAGGTGAAATCAGAAAGGCAAAAGCCCAGCTTGAATTTAACCTAGCTGCTGGTGTGAAAAGGAATAAGAAACTCTTTCATAAATACATTAACAGTAAGAGGAGGACAAAGGAGAATATCCACTCTTTGCTGGATGAGGCTGGGAATGTGACCACTGAGGATAAGGAAAAGGCGGAGGTTCTGAATGCCTTCTTTACGTCTGTCTTTAAAAGTCAGACCAGTTATCCTCAGGATACCCCTCTCTCTGACCTGGTAATCTCGGTTGGGGAGCACACTAACCCCCCTGTGATTCTGAAAGAAACAGTCAGAGACCTACTGCTCCAGCTGGACTGTCACAAGTCGATGGGGCCAGATGAGATCCACCCGAGAGTGCTGAGGGAACTGGCGGAGGTGATAGCCGAGCCGCTTTCCATCATCTGTCAGCGCTCCTTGTTGACTGGTGAGGTCCCAGAAGACTGGAGGCTTGCCAATGTGACTCCCATTTACAAGAAAGGTCGTAAGGAGGATCCGGGGAACTACAGGCCTGTCAGCCTGACCTCGGTGCCAGGAAAGGTTATGGAGCAGATCGTCTTGAGGGAGATCATGCGGCATGTGCAGGGTGACCGGGGGATCAGGCCTAGCCAGCATGGGTTCATGAAGGGCAGGTCCTGTTTGACCAACCTGATCTCCTTCTATGATCTAGTGACCCATCTGGTGGATGAAGGAAAGGCTGTTGATGTGGTCTACCTAGACTTCAGCAAAGCCTTTGACACTGTCTCCCACAGCATTCTCCTGCAGAAGCTGGCAGCCCAAGGCTTGGATGGGTACACTCTTGGCTGGGTAAGGAGCTGGCTGGAGGGCCAGGCACAGAGTGGTGGTGAATGGAGTCAAATCCAGCTGGCGACCGGTCGTGAGTGGTGTTCCGCAGGGGTCGGTGCTGGGGCCTGTCCTCTTCAATATCTTTATTGATGACCTGGATGAGGGCATCGAGTGCACCCTCAGTAAATTCGCAGATGACACCAAATTGGCTGGAAGTGTGGATCTGCCTGGGGGTAGCGAGGCCCTAGGATCCACAGAGGGATCTGGACAGGCTGGAGAGCTGGGCTGGAGCCAACGGGATGAGTTTCAACAAGGCCAAATGCCGGGTCCTGCACTTCGGCCACAACAACCCCAGGTGACGCTACAGGCTTGGGGCGGTGTGGCTGGAGGACTGCGTAGAGGAAATGGACCTGGGGGTATTGATTGATGCTCGGCTGAACATGAGCCGACAGTGTGCCCAGGTGGCCAAGAAGGTCAATGGCATCCTGGCTTGCATCAGAAACAGTGTTGCAAGCAGGAGCAGAGAGGTGATTGTTCCCCTATATTCAGCACTCGTGAGGCCGCACCTCGAGTACTGTGTCCAGTTTTGGGCCCCTCACTGCAAGAAAGATATTGAGGCCCTGGAACGTGTTCAAAGGAGGGCAACAAAGCTGGTGAGGGGTCTGGAACACAGGCCATATGAGGAGAGGCTGAAGGAGCTGGGAATGTTCAGCCTGGAGAAGAGGAGGCTCAGGGGAGACCTTATTGCTCTCTATAACTTCCTGAAGGGAGGTTGTTGTGAGCTGGGGGTCGGCCTCTTCTCTCATGCCATTAGTGATAGGACCAGAGGGAATGGTTTCAAGCTACGGCAGGGGAGATTCAGGCTGGACATGAGGAAGTACTACTTTTCAGCAAGGGTGGTCAGGCACTGGAATGGACTGCCCAGGGAGGTGGTGGAATCACCAACCCTGGGGGTGTTCAAGGAAAGACTGGATGTTGTGTTGAGGGACATGGTTTAGTAGGAGCTTGGGAATAGGTGAACGGTTGGACTGGGTGATCTTTTAGGTCTTTTCCAACCTTAGTGATTCTATGATTCTATTTTTAAGAATCAATTATTTTCAAAGGAGCAGGTGGCAATTCATTTTAGTGAGGATATATTATCATATCCAAGTAAGACTGAGCTCAGCTGCTTTTATCTGCAAGCATCCAGTAGCACGGGCCGGATATTTTGGATTACAACACTTGAGAGCACTTAGAAGCTTTTGTTAGAAATAATAACAACTTGACAATAATGCTAACTTGATCCCAATCTTATATACCTCAACTTTTTTATCCATATTACTTTTTAATGGGATAGAATAGAAGCAATTTAAACAGAAAATTAAGTAACGCTCCCTGCTGGGGTTTGCCCATATTCTAAGAGAAAACACTGAACAGCTGCCCTAATACCAGAGCTGACATAGATGCAGCATTATAAAACTCTATTGCAACCAAGAGCAGACTGCTTTTTGTTGTCTCTCTCCCACCTTGCTTCTTCCAATATTAAGAAATGCAATGCAAATATATAGGTCTTCAACAGGTGCTCACTATCACTATAAAAACCCTTAAAGATAACCAAAAATTCAATTTTGTTAATCTATAATCTCCATTAGGTAGTAATAATTGCAAGCTGGCAGTTAGTAATTTAACTATGTAACTTAGTACTGAGTCTACTGCACACTCAGTGAGAAAGAAAATAATAAGTGGATTCCTAGTCACTTCAGGAAAAGCAGAGTGTTTTCTGTTCTCAAGTAATCATTCTATCTGTGGCAATGAAAAATATACTGCTTATTGCATATTGGGCCCACATCCAACAACTGTTAGATTAGCAACATTCAATTGCCTAAATGCCTTAATTAAAGATTATGAACCAGTGAAACCCTGCCAAGCACTACAGTGGTCTCAGCTGAAGGACAAGGGTAACATACTGCAGCAATTCAGTTCTCCTACTACACAGTCAGAGCACTATCAATAGAGCTGCCAGTTGTCATCCACAGTGAAGTAAAACGCAGAAGTGCAAGGCAGCTTTTGTTTTTACCAGCATTAAGTTTCAGGTAGCTGAAGCTTCAAGCATCACAAGCCCTCTAAATATTAGGCCTAGAGAGCACCACTAAGTTTGCACTGTATTTCAGAACAGGTACTAATACAGCGTATGTCACTAGGCATGATACTCACTGCCATACCCGACCTCACACACAGATGGATGACGTTGCATTCATTTCTCTGTCACATTTGCTAGGAGGACTAAGGCAGCCACTGTCACAGCTCCACATGTGTTGTTACATCACCAGTCATAACACAGTGCCTGGGTTCACAGCACAGAAGTTGCATGGCACTGTAAGTTACTGTTTGAAAATAAGCTTTCTTCAGCAATTTTAGTACTGTACTTTCAGTTAGAATAGGCTGAAGCATTCACTGTCACATGAAACTGCAATGGACACCGGAACTTATATTATAGAAATAAGGATTAAGCAGTTGCAAACAAAAAAATTTGTGTTTGCCTAGCTGAAAGCCTTCCTCTCATCACATAAAGATGCAAGTCTGTCCACTACAGAGACAAACGTTAAGATAATCTGTTTAAACCAATATTTATCTTCTGATTTTCAGAGCAGTTGCTGGCTAGTGCTTGTAAGTTCTTCTTTTTCTAATCTAGTGTTAGCACCAGCAGTACTGTGCCCTGACCTGTATGCTCACATCAAATTACTGCACTCAAAAGACAGCAATTGAGACCTCTACCCTAATTTGCCTTGAAAACACATCACCAATGTTAATACTGCAGATGGTTAATTAGAACAAGGTCCAGCACTATTTCTTTCAGTTATTCATAAGTAGGCATGAAAGTAAACATATGGACATAACGTTACCTCCACTGGTTTTGTTTCAAAGACTCACAGGACTTAAAAACTATTTTTGAGTGGTTTGCATTATTCCTTTCACATGCTTGACTTAAAACTTACAGACCTTCATTCCTATTCCACACTTGGCTGTAAGTCAGCAAGTGCAAGAGCTCCATGGTGCTGAGATCCAATAAAACTTGACAGATGTGCAGTCCTACAACTAGAGATTACAGCAGCTATAACACTAGAAAGAGAACTGCAGTTAAGTTTAATCAAACTGTGATTTTAACGCATCCACAAGTCTTCCATTGCTTTTCTTCTCATAATCTAGCATTGTATCCCATTTGATGTATAGGAAACCAAAAGCAAAGGTAGCAATTAGAAATATAGTGATGGCCAATCATTTCTTACTATATAGTTTGGTGAATTCTGTCAAGGTTTTATAATGTCTCACCTGTAAATGTTAAATGTTGTGGAACTTTAGAAAGCCCATGCTTTAGTTGTGGACATGTCTGTAGACATGCAGTATTTCATTTCTGAGAGCAGTCTTATTAAGTCAACATTTACTTGAATATTCCTATGTGAAAAGGTTAGCTTTCCCAGTATAATCCAGGGGGTTCTGCCTTTAATGAGAATCAGATGAGAATTACATTACTGCTAGCAGTTGAAAAGAGCCGTGTCAGCCAACTGCACATCAGTATATAGGCAGTCCTGTAGAACTTAACATCACACACCTTAACTATTCCAGGGGCTAGAATTACACTGACTCACAAGTTAGCACCCCAATGCAAAATACATTCTTGTGCCTTCAAGACAACAGAAAAGCATAAAGATGTCCCAAATATCTTCAGAAAAAGAAACCCTAGAAGCATTTGGCCACCTCCTTTGTTTCGAATTGCACGTTACTGAAGCATCCCATTTTAGATGTCATTTGGCACATTCAGTACAATGCAAGTCTTACATTTCATCTGTGCATAGCAGTGAAACAGTTGAACTTCAGAGAAGTCGTATCAAAAGCAACTTCAGTAGTTTTAGTTACCTGCTTTGGCAGACGAGCAGCAACTTACCAGCCCATTCTGAAAGGCTGTGCTTTTGTAGGAGTGTGGAAAGGAGTTCAGTCCTCCACTAGATTTAAAGTTTTATTTATAGGAAGTTCACCACATTAGTCGATTAATATTTACATTTAAGTAACATAAACCAAAACAAACTAAAAAGCCACAATTTTAAAGTAGGCAGACAGACAAAGTTACAGACAGACAATAGTAAAAGTAATAGTGATTATTTCACTCTGATTTAGTCCAAAGTTTTAGAATTTCTTAATCAGATTAGCAGGAAGAGTAGATTTGTCCAAATCATCGAAGTACGGGTGGTTCAAGGCCATTTTGCCAGAAATCCTTTTTGCAGGATCATAAATTAACATTTTCTGGAAGAAAAATGAAAGGAAACATTTACTCTCTCGTGAAATGGGTACTCAATGTTAAGTAGATTAATATATAATCACAGTAATGATCAGATGACTAGAGATAACCTGGTGTAGAGGACCTACTTTGGCAAGGGGGTTGGACTCAATCTCTGGAGGTCCCTTCCAATCCCCTACAATTCTGTGATTCTGTGATAAGTTCTTCCCTATGTTCCATGATATCTCATAGAAGTCATTCCTACTTACTCCTACAAGTGAGAATGGTATTAATGTCTAACATCCCAAAGTGAAAAAACCATTTATCCACAGCCCACACCTGTATCAGGGTACCGTGTGCAATCAACCGAATCCAGAACCAATTATCAAGCATGAATATTTGTCTCAACTTCTCAATTAAGGGAAGCTGGTAAACCTTAGGCTACTAAAGCCTATAATACTTACATGAATAAGTGTTCATGCACTTGTCTTATTACACTGATAGTGAAAAAACTGTTGTGAAGCTGCTTATTTTCAGTTTGGTGCAGCCGTTCACAGTTGAAATATAGCAACTGTTCAGCTATAGGACCCTGGGTAGGAAAGAAGTATACTGCATGTCTAAAGCTGATTGATCTGGAAAAAAATAGTTCTAAATCATGCATTTCTTTTCAAAAAAGTAATTTCATACAGCTGAAGAGCTCAATAATGAAGTTGATGAGAGAAAATACAATGGATGCATTCCCCTCTAAAATAGTCCTCAAAACTTTCTAGAAGAGAGGCAAGGTACTTGCTTTGCTATCCATTTAAGAAAAAATAAACAACCACAGTTTATATTGTGCAATCTGGCCAAAAAGAAGGATGAAGCTACCCCATGCAATTGTATGCTCACATGTAGACAATTCAGATGGAACTCCTGCAGTCCTCCTTCCAAGCCTTACAAGGTTACACAGCTTTGGGACAATTAAGTTTTCATATCTAGCATAATCCTAAAATATCCTAAATACTAACATTTTAAAGCTAGCAAAATCCCTGTCAACAGTCTTCCATTTTACTCATCTTTACTAGAGGAAAATACATCTCAAATTCAAAATCAGTTAAGTATACTACCCTTTTTTAAAACCAGCTGTTTTACATATTGCTTCCATCTTCAACAGTCTACAGAAGTACAAACACTTTCATTGCCACATCTATGCTATTGCTCTATTGCTCTTGTTAAAGCTATTCATTTTTGTTGCCTTTAAAATTGTATCACTTCAGCCCAAAGCAGGACTACAGGAAATTTAAACGGATTCCAGATGCCTCAAAATGCAACTGTGCCATTGTTAGCAGGCAGCTACAGAAAGCTAAAATTTTAGTCTTAATTCAAGGCAAAACTTTATGTGAATCAGTATACTGTAAGATTAGTATACTGTTAAGGTCACTTGATTAATGATTTTTTTTGTCTGCATTAGTAGCATCCAAAAACATGTTTTTTCCCCATGACAAAGCCACTAAGCTCAGTTCAGTACTTAGCAGTCCAGTTAAATGACTATCCAAAACACTCACTTGCCTGTTCAATTGCTTTCAGCTTTTAATCAGTAGTAATTCCATTTCAAACTGATTTAACAGTGATGCTATCAGTGCACAAGTTGAGGATAATTACTCTGCAAGTTGGTTATTTCTGTGAAATACTGATATGAGCTACGGAGAGCTATCCAAAAAAACTTTAACATCGTTCAGTCTGCCAGCCTTGAACTGTGGCTCTGTTCTCAGAAAGAAGTGAAACATTGTAGTTATTTAAGCTCCTTGAGTAATACCACTCTATTGTGCACAATAAACAACTTCTCCTTTATGTCCACTTAAAACAGGAGCCAGCTACAATGATAATTGCTGCACAGGGTTCTCCTTGTAACAAGGTGGTTCTGAAGTTCCAGCTTATCTCATGATGCATAGAACATCCCCTGCTATATGCAAATCTGTACTGTGTAAATGGAGCTTTAGAAAAGCCAAGTGATAAAGTCACCAAGGTGCATTCTTAAAGTGCACGTAAGCACATCTAAGAATTAATGCAGACTCATCTGCAGTGGCAGCACATGAGCTAAATGAAGTCTGGTGAGGATCTTGTCTAAAAGATTTGGCCATAGTATTTTTACTTTAGCTTCATGGCCAAGAAGTTACTTCACCCGCCACAAAATTCAGAAGTTAAAAGTCATTCAACCACAGCCTAAACCTCTAACTTGATATTAAAATGCAATTGACAGAGACCTTACATGCTGACCTAAACAGCCTCCAGTTTCACAGCTAATCAATAAAGCCAGTTGTTTCCATCACTGTATTCATTTAAGACCCCACAAAATCTAACCAAAATGAGCCAGTCCACGTGCCACCACATAAAAGTATTTCCAACTACATGAATAGTCATATAGACACATCACAATTAATGCCGGTGCCAGGAAGGTATCAGTTACAAGCTTGTAGAAATTAGAGAGTACTTGAAACTACCTGCTCACTTCTTAACACACAGTTCAGGAGAGAATACTTACAGACAACAGATCGAGTCCATCCTCATCTAAGTTTTGGACATGTGTTCCCAGGCTGCCAGGTTTCCATTTTGGGAAAGTGTTTTTATAGTCTTGCAAGGATTCCACGTCAGGCCACACATCATTGTTGGGTGTCCCTAAAGCTCTGTGCAAGCATAAGCAAAACATTTGATCAGTTTAGTATGAAAACTGTATGTACTGTTATGATTTTACTAAGTTCACAGCAAGTGAAAGTTTCAGCATGACGTACCTGAAGATTCTGAAGAGCTGATCAATCTCTGAGTCCCCATGGAAAAGTGGCTTTTTAGTTGCTAACTCTGCAAATATGGTACCTATGCTCCATATATCTACAGGAGTGGAATAACGAGCAGATCCTAGCAGAACCTCTGGAGACCTGTACCACAGTGTCACTACCTATTGAACAAAGAATTTTTTTTTTTTTAAGTTACATTTATAGAAATAGGTCCTCTAATTGACTGCAACCACAATGGCTCATTCATTACTAAGGAGCATTCAGCTTTTTTAATAAGAATAATATCCTGTTTAGACTAGAAGCTACAAGTTCCAGTGAAAATACTTGCATCAAACTTCACTTAAAAATAAGTATACAAAATCCTATTGCAGTAGTCTCTGCTGCAAGCAAAGCAGTTGCCTGCACTCCTTCACAAAGAGCAGGAAGCACATCTTTAGCACCTAACGGGTCTGGCCTATCTAAACTCACTGTCAAGGTAACAACAGTGGCATTTCATAAGATACATTAGCACTTCAGAGTAAAATAGGGTCTGGGGGTTGGAAAGGCACCAAGTAAAACTAAGCTGAAATATAACCATAATACTGTTTACTTTATGACAACTTCAAAAGCTCTGTGATTTCCAGCTTTTTCATAAACAATTGGTACAAGGAAGCTAATAAGCCTCGTCCAAATGACCAAAAGTATGTTCAACTCACTTCATGAGTGTATACCCGCACTGGAATTCCAAAGGCTCGAGCCAGTCCAAAATCTGCCAGTTTAATCACCCCTTTGTCATCTATTAGAAGATTCTGAGGTTTTAGGTCTCTGTGCAGAACTCGTCTTGAATGGCAGAAGACGATACCTTGCAGGATCTGATACAGGTAACTCTGCAGATAGGATGGGGTGAGAGAGAGGGGGAGAAAAAACACGACCTTCACTGAAGTCAGTGGTTCTACAACGTAAAGCTGTTTCCTTACATTAACTCTGTAAATAGAATTAGATCTTAAGCATTGCAATTTATTGATTATTTTATTAAAATAATTTATTTATTATTGAGTTCAACCAGAAATCCATACAAAATTGGGTGTTTGAGTTCAGTTCAAGGCAGTTAATTTCATAGTTGCATTTGAGAGCAGAACTTTCTTTTAAAGAAAAATGCATCCTATTATTCACAGCTGCCTCTTCAATCCTTCCTTTTTTCCTCAAAGAAATACAAAGAGTTAAGATAAGAGCAAGAGTTAAGTCTTGCTTATAGCTTTGTAGAGCTCCCTTAATTTTTTAAGTTATATTAAGAAATTATCCTAATTACCTTAACACGTGAACGATCCAAATATTGGCCAGATGGAATAGTATCCAAGTATTTCTTGAGATCCATGGAAAGGAATTCAAAAATGAGGTATAGCCTTGCGTCCTGCATAAGAACATCCTGAAGACTGAAAATTGAGCATACAGTCAGCTCCACTGCAAAGTGCACAGACCTACTGGTTTGCTTCCCCTCTCAACAGGAACACAAGCTGGTGTTTCTAAGTACCTAATGCTACCTAAGGCTTACAAAGCTTTCTCTCAGTCTTCAAAGATTAACAGCCTTAGCAAGTTGCACTGTTGTTTGGAAAACTGCGCATATATGAAACAGTGCCAAAGTGAGACAAACACCCCATATGTTTCCTCTGAATCTTGTATTTCCTCATGCATGAGGCAGGGGAAGTCTGCAGAAAAAAAATGAGTTCTGTGGGTATTAGTGCCTAGCTTCCAGCTGAATCTGGCTTACTATAGCAGAATTACTGGAAGAGTTTAAGGGTTCTGCATTAGAAGAGTAGGAACCTACTAGATGCAGCAGGAGTTGTACAGGGTTTTTAAGCATCTCCTCCATCTTCAGTAGATTATAAAGGTTCCTAAATACACACATCATTCACTGGGACACCACCTGGCCGAAGCTTGGCCAGTTTCAGGCCACATTAAACCCAAGGTATTTTGCTACATTAAAACATATGTATTTTGTAGGGAAGGCAACAGCTACAACCAATTCTTCACATCAGGCAGCCACTGATGGAAGTTTCAGGCATGGATCAGAAATGCCAGCTGATAGCATTATAGCGCAGCACCTACAGCTCTGCTATGGGACAGTAAGGAAGTGCCTGGTGACAGAGGCCCACACCAAGAACACCAGTCAGATGAATAAAAAAAGTTCTGAGATTGACTTAAACAGTTTTCAAGAAGCATTTCTTGAAATGTCACCATTTCTTCGATAACCGTTCTGAAGATAACTAACAGCAATACTTTTGTTCAATTCTTAGAATAGGTGCAGCAGAAGACAGTCTTAATTAAAAACCAGCATGCTGCCAGGATTTGGGACTAAAGTGTAACGCCTGCTTTGCAGCAACTACATTGAATAACTGCTTCCTTGCTAGAACAGTGGGAAAACAATTTATCTGAAGAGACCTAGTGCCCTTCAGAGAGTATGGCTAAATACCAGCATATGCATACCAGACTATATTGGGATGATGCAGCTCTTTTAATAAAGAAATTTCTCGGATAGCAGTACTTGGAACACCTTCCTCCTCACTTTCTAGACGTATTTTCTTCATTGCAACCACTTGGCCTGTGGTTTTGTGGCGCCCTTTATACACAACACCATAGGTACCTGAACAAACAAACAGGGAAACGCATATAGGAAATACCAGTTTCAGGTGCAGATAAGTCATTGCAAATGAGAACTGCTATATAGGCAAGAATCCTTGCAACACAGTATTCTTAATAATGCTATGGGTCTCAGCAGAAAATAAAAGTGGAACTAGTGGTAAATTTCAAATTAAAGAAAAAAATAAACTATTTGAACTATCATCATTGATGGAAATAGAACCCCCAAAGCAACCAAGCAGTATTCCTTCTCACTTCCTAAAGAATGAATTCCTCACATGAAGCTCTGTCTGGTTTCTTTCAAAAAGAAAGATGCAGGCATGAGGCTCCAGTTACGAAGCACTACTGTAAGCACCAAGCAGCGCACTGCAGTTCATCTGGAGCTTCTCAGAGTAATGCACTGCAAATCTTCAAGCATACGTAAGGCTAAAGCATTATGAAAGACACCAACTTCCACATTTGATAAAGGAAGGGCACCCACTGAAAAGGTGGTTGTGACAAACATCGGCACCAGTCTTCTACAATGCAGTACCTTATAGTAAGTGCGTTATATATATACATATATATATATATATATATATATATATATACACATATATATATATATATATATACACATATATATATATATATATATAAGCCAACATAGGCTCCCCAGTTAAGTGGTTGAGTCACCAAACCCCTGAATGTGTTTAAAAACCATTTGGACGTGGTGCTCAGGGACATGATTTAGCAGAGGGTTGTTAGAGTTAGGGTAGTATGGTTGGGATGGGGTTGGACTCGATAATCTTTAAGGCCTTTTCCAACCTGAGCGATTTGATGATTCTATGAAAATTCACTTCTGCACACAGGTTCACAGTGTTTCCCTTCCTGTAACAAGTGCAGCAACAGGACATAACCCCAGTAAAAACACCTGCACACTACTTCTCCCTACCAGGGGCTCCAAACAAAAGCACACCCAAAGTGCAATTTCAGGGGCAGCTTGTAAACAGGTGCAGTTGCAAAGGAATAGATATGTTCCAACAAACAGGAAAGCTGATTTCTTGACTCAGAATGCTTTTACCCTTGCAGAGACACGGTACACAGCTGACCATCAGTATGAAGGGAGATGCCTCCCAGCACTGATCAGCTGCTTCAAACAGACTGTCACAGAATGGCGAGGGTTGGAAGGGACCTTAAAGATCACGAATCTCCAACCCCCCTGCCACATGCAGGACCACCAACCTGCACATTTAACACTAGACCAGGCTGCCCAGGGCCACCTTCAGAAGAAAGACAGCCTGAGTGCATTTACACAGAGAGAAGACTTCATAGAATGCCGGTACTTCTCTGGATAGCAGGGGGTCACAAAGCTTACAACAGCTGGTAGCCCAAGCCGCAGAACCTTGCAAGGCTCCCGGCAACCTTACTCACCTTCCCCAATCTTCTCAATCTTTGTGTAATCCTCCATAGCTGTGAGTGTGCCTGGAACAAAAAGCCACAGTCAACAGGAATCAACAGGAGGTCCCTGAATGCAGACAAGTCCCAGAAGTTACACCAGGACCTCGGAATCTTGCATAAAGACTCAGTGTGAAATATTTACCCCTCCTCTCCAAAAAAACGGGGGGGAAAAGCATTTATTCGGGGATCCAGCTAAAAAAAAAAAAACATCCCCAAGTACAAACGCGCGCCGAATCAGAAGGGAAAGATGGCCTCACGAGGAAAGCCACAGAGAACACCGCTCTCGGGAGCTTTCTTAGTTACGCGTCAGCAGCAACGCGCCTCGGCCCGCGAGACCGACGGCTGCCAGCGCACGAGGACGGCAGCCCGCACCGCCCGCTGCCTGCGCGCGGCCCTCCCCGTTACAGCTCCCAGCCCGGGGCCCGGCAATCCGTCCCGCCCCGGGTAGCGGCTACGCCACGCAGGGCTCCGAGCGGCGCCGCCCGACCCCTACCGCCGCCACGGCCCGGCTCCCAACGCGCCACCGGCGGGTGCCGCGGCCCGCTCGCACCGCTAGAAGCCCGAACGGAAGGACTGCGATGCCGGCACCCGCCACACCCATCCCAACGGAGCGGCCGGGCGGCCCCGAGCGCCCGCACCCCCCGCGGCGTCGCGCGGCCGCACTCACAAGCGGCCGCCCAAAGCCGGCTCCCCGCCGCTTCCGTAGCGCCCAGCGCCCCCCGGTCACCTTCCCGCGGCGGGTACCGCGGCGAACCCGAGACGCCGGCGCCGCCACCCAGCTCCGCGCTTGCAGGGAAGTCCTCGGCCGGGCGCGGGGGCGGGCGCCGCGCATTCGAACCGGCCGCGTCGCGCCGCCGCCACGTCCCACCAATGGCGTCGCGCCGAGATGATTCAAAGCGACCAATCGGCACGCTCCGCTCCAGCGGCGCCAAAGCGAGACCGAAAAGCGCCAGGGAAGACCGACGCGAGCTGCCCGTCCCGGGGCACAGCGACCCCAGCTGGCGTGGAGGAGCTCGGCGCTCGGCCCGGCACCAGGAGCGGCGGCCCGAGCCGCTGAGCTGTGGGCGCTGAGAGAAGGGCCGGTCCTCGGGGTGCCACGCCGTAAATCCGTCGCGTCCGGCTCCAAGGTCGCTGATCCGCAACGCACTGCTGCGGCTTGTTTAAACTATACGCGTTGCTGAAAGGTCACTGGCCGCTTTAATGCCACAAAACGTACCTCTGTAGAAAGTTAAAGCCCTGTGTGACCGCTCCCAGATTAAAATCAATTAGTCACTGTGTTATAAGAGTTTTCTCTTATAAATCTTTTAAAGAAGGTCGAGAACTGAAGATGTAAAGCCGGACTCGGCTGTCCCCGTGCTCACTGTGTTGGTGTAACAACGCGCAGAAAACAAGAGCTGTGCGGCACTGCTTGCAGTGGGAACAGCCGCGAGCGCGGAGCGGCTGTCCGTGTTTGTTTGCTGATGGCGGGGCTGGAGCTCTGTGGGCTGACACCACAACCCGCGTTCAGATCCTCTATAACTTCAGTCAGAATTCTGCCCCATCCGCTGCAAACCCCTCACCCGCTGCGGCCAGCACCGATCTAGCACGCTCCTAGGGAAGCCTGCAGTCCGTGCGGTACTGAAGTGTAAGCACGGCTGCGCACTGACGAACTCTTTTTTATTGGTTCTCTGCACTGGTTGGCGTTTTTGAAACACAGTGTTGCTGCTTGCTGCTAAGTGTAAGCGGGATGGGCTGGTCTTTAAAAATCCACGCAGCTTTCCCAAGGCGTCTCTGTCAGATGTTGATTTCAGCAGACAGAACTTCTCACTGTGCACTTCCTTCTTCCCCGCTCCTCATGGCAAAGGCGAGAGGCCGCTACTCAGCTCCTCCCCTCCAACATACATCAGTTTCAGCAACAGAAATCCTCCGCTTTCCCCTCCCTCAAGGGGAATTTTTGCCTCTGAGAAACAGGCAGCACACATACCATCCAGTTTTTGTTTACCTTGAAGTGTGTGTTCCCAGCACTTGCTGAGATTACCTGCACAGAACAAAACCGTTGCATCACTTTGGGAAGCCCTGGGCAGAAGTGCAGCCTCATATCCTATGCAGTTTGTAGGGTGTGAGTCCAGCATGCTTTGTACAGGCACAGAGAAGTTCTCTTCCAGCACAGCCCAGGCTCAGCAGCGCACTGACTGGCTGCACAGTTGAAGCAAAGTGTTTGTGACACATCCCTCAGGCCTGACTGCACGGCCAGCACAGTCAGCCCGTGTGCGCTCAATAGCTTTAGGAGGCTGCATTGGGTATCCAACACAAGTTAGAACCACTGCTCCTGACTCAGCTGAACTGGTCCTTGTCCACAAACTATAGGAAGGTGGCCAAAATCTTTCTTTCCCTTCAAATGAACATGTGGGAAATCTCAGACTTAACCTGAATTTTTTAGATAGCAGCACCAGCTTTCTGAGTTGCTCCTTGTGGCAATGAGCCGCCAGCCAGGACCTTAGGCCTTCCCCCCCCAAACCAGGACCTGAAATGACAAGCTTTGACCTCTTTGGCAGTTTTGTGTTGCATGCTTTAGAAACAACCTAGGACGTGCGTGGCTTTAGGATCAGTCTGATGGCTGTTGTGCTCTAAGCCCAGTGTAACAGCCCCCACCACCTTGTCTGTTCTTGTGACACTGCATCAGTACACAAGTTGTGCTGGCTTAATCACAGGCTAATCAACTCGGGTGTTACACACTCCAAACACAGTGCTTTCTCACTGTGGAAAGGTTCTGCTCAGCTTCCTTGGAAGGCTCAATGCATTAATGCCATGACAGACCTGTACTTAAACTTGCCAAGTATCAGTTTGGCAATTCTGAATATCTACAGTTCTCCTCCCTCCTTGCATTGTCTGGCTATCTTTAGGATACAAACCATCTTCCTTCTGACTGGATATTGCTTATCTCATTTTGATTATTGTTCTAGACACAGCAATAGCTAACAGTACTGCTTGACACAAGCAGCGTGATACAATTGTATTTGCTTTTGTGTTTGAAGACATTTAGTTTTCTGTGTGAAGCAATAGTAGCCTGCTTACAACTGAGTCATAAATGCACAGAGGAGTACAGATTTTGGAATTTCTAAGCATTCCATAGGATTCCTGCTCCCATTTAAAACAAAACATGAGTTCAGATACAAAACTGAAGAAAAACTTGAAGGCAAACAGCAAAGAAATCTAGTTTACCTTGGCAATATAACACAAATTACCATTTTATTTATATAAACGTGCAAAGGGCAAGTATATTTAAATCCACTCTGCATTCAATTCTTCTCCATCCACTGAAATGCTGTTTGTGCAAGGAATATAGGATCAGACCTACAATGCCAATCTCAGATTATAGTATTACTGTTGTATTCATGGCTAAGAATCCAACATAATACTCTGGACAACTTCTATTCTGAGTAGAGGACAGCTGCAAGAGTCAATATAGTCTTGTCTTTCCTATAATAATTATATTATCCTCAACAACAGCATCACTGTAAATAAGAGAAACAGTGCATTCTGTCTTTTACACAATGATGGGATTTAAAAAGTTGACTTGTTTGTAAATAGTAGTTAGAGAATCTAAAATGGACTGTGTCCACTGCACTCAAAAGAAAATAAATACTAATACTGACTGGCTTCTCCTAACATCTATTAGATAATAAGGAATTATTTTGTCACTATAACAAAGCAAAAGTACAGTAGGAGTTACTTGCAGCATTTAAGGAAGGTAATATTAGAGGGCAATACCTCTTAAACGCAGCACTTATGTGATTATTTTAGCTTGTTAAATGTCTTTTGCTCTGCAGGACAATTCCCACCATCAACAGATATGGAGAACAGCTTTGCTGCTCTCATCCCATGTTCATGTTTTGACTGCAGGCAAAAACAAACAAGCAAAAAAAAAAAAAAAAAAGACCTCCCAATAAGCGTTTGAGAGCTGCTAAGGGAAAAGAAAAAGAGACCAAATAGTACTGATTTTCTCAGTTACAGCAGACTTAGGTTTTCTCTGCACTCCTTGTCAGCATGCACTTCTCCCCACACCACCTGCTGCACGGCTGTATCACATCCCGTAGCACACGGGAATTCCAAACCTCAAGCAGGGGAGCGCAACTGGAAACGTGCCCTGCAGCGAGGGAAGTTCACTTCCTTCCTTCCAGGTATCGCTCTAGCTGCCAAGAAAGGAGAGATTCTCTTCCAGATGGGAGTGTAGATGAGATAAGGGAGGAAACGAACTCAAGATTTACACACAAGCATCACGCTTACACGCTTAAAAATTCCTCCTGCCATCAGTTGCGCGAGCCCATGTGTAGGCTGAGGAAACGGGTCCCGTCCGGAATAAGCGAGATACAGACATTAAAAGCGCCGAGGACGACGACAGGCAAAACTACCGCCGGCCGCTTCGGGCTCCACCACGGGGCGGAACGACCGCAGCTCCCAGGAACGGCGGCGGTGCCCCTGGGCGCCCCGCCCGCCGCCGTGCCCGGCTCCACCTGAGGGGGCGGCGGCGACGAGAGGCAGTCCTTCCCGCCGGTGGGAGCGAGCCCGGGACAGCTCTGCCCCCACGCTGGGCGAAGTGAGGTGCTGAGCGCGCTGCAACATGGCCTCCTCCTCCTCCTCCTGCCCCGCGGGACGGGGCGGCCGCGACCAGGTGAGCGCGGGCAGGAGTTTGCTGATTTCCCCTCCCTTCGCCGACGGCGCTCCCGCCAACCGCTCACAGTGAGCAGCTTGGGACGATCTTTTCTGCTATCGTACGTCCGTCGCGTCTTAGGTGACTGCCGTAGGACAGTGCTGGTGCTGGGCGCTCAGCTCCTGCTGCTAAGTGCTCGCGTTCTATATGTGCCGTTGCAGTGTCACGTGCCGTTGGAGCTCACGTGCTGGTGCTGATGGGCTCGGGGAGTTGTGAGATTAAAAGCGTTACCACCCTGCCCTTCCCTTTTAGGTGTTACTTTGTTGGTCGCGTGCTTTGGTTAACACGATGCAATGTACCTGTCGTAATGTTGAGACCTGCTGTGTTAGTGCATTTACTGGTAGATAAATATTTGTTTGGTTTTGTTTTCTTTCAAAAATCTACTCTTTAAGCTTTACAGTGAGTCTGAAAGTCTGTCACAACATTGGAAAGCAATTAGCTTGCCCTTAAAGCTGCTGTTGTAGCACTGGACTACTTTGCTGTGAAGAATTTGGGGTGTAGAGAAGTAGAATGCCTCTTTAGTTCTCCTGCTGTAGTTGTTCTGAGGGTCAGCGAGCTGTGCCTGGGGGTTGCTGCCGGAGCTGTGTTTTGCCCAAAGGTGCTTCCATCTGATCGGTTTACTGAGCTCAACAAGTCTGGCAGTGTCTAAAACTTGTAGGATGTTACCCTAGATTCTAGAAGTTTAAGTTTATGTATTTCATTCACTGTTTAGTTTTGTGTAAACTTAAGGCCTTCATGGGAGAAGGGAGGAGACAATGGTCTTACTATGTAGGAGAAGAAAAACCCAAACTGTTCAAATAAGAAAGCTGTGTTGTTCTCGTAAGAAAAAATATTTATTGTTTGTGGAAAATTGATTTCCCAAAATAAGTGTTTATGTATGATCTGCAGTACTGTAACTCCAGTCATTGCTGCTTTGAAAAACAGTGCCTTTTTTCCCCTAGTTATTGTAAGCTTCGGGGCATATGACAATTTAGAAGTTTAAAATGTAGCATACAGGTCAGACTGCTGGTGTCTTGCTTTCAGGCAGCTCTTTAGTATAGGCAGTTTGCTGTTTATCTTACTTTTACCCCTGTGTTTCCAACAGTTTCACTTTTTTCTACTCTGAAGTTCTTGAAGCTTTCTCCTGACATACTCTTTCTCACTATTTTCCTCAGAAACTGCACGTTCAGCACTCTTGACAGCATATAAAAACTGACGTGCTGGTGGTGCAGTGGTCAAATACCCACTGGAGGTTATTTTTGCCACTCTGCATTGCCCAAAGTGTGAACATTTCCCATATATGTTAGGGTTTGTGTGAAGCTGCTGACAGTGGTACTTCTAACCCTTTTGGCACAGCTTTCTGGGTGACAAAATATGACCTGGCACGTTGCTTTAATTCTGAGGATAAGCATGCTTTTGCAATCTTTAATCAGGCAAAATTTTGTTAGCTCTTTGAACAAGTTTGACAATGACTTGGCCCAAGGAAGACTTTCTTTTTTTTTTAGCAGTTCTTGGCACCTAATTATTTCTCTGGAAAAAGCTGAGTGGTATAGAACCTGGGGCATGAGGGCATTATAAAACACTTGTGTGGGTTCTGCGCAGGATTTCTAAACCATGTAATGTTTGTTAAGTGGTGCTTACAGTGCTGGCATTTCTAGGAGGAAAATAATAATTTGAAGGTTTGACTATTTCAAAACAAATCCCTCAAAGTAGTTTTTTAACATACTTCTTCCTTAAGATAATAAAGTTAGTTTGGATTCCCATTCCTTTCTTCCCTGAAAATGTGGATAAATCCAGCAAAAATTAGAAATAGAACTTGCTGCCCTTGTGATAACTTGCATGCATTGCCTGATGTCTGGTGCTCTTGCTTTCACATTTTAAACTATGCAAGTGCTTTCATGAATGCATAGGAAATAACAGTTGCTTGCACTGTTTTTTCTCTTGTTGTTGGGGCTTGTGTGGCTGCAGAGAAGATGTGTTACAGGCTGAGAATAGCGGGTGAGGAAGATGATGGGGACAACAGAGAAAATCACTGTTAAAATATTGACTGGTGCGATAGTGAAGTTCTGAGGACCTTGCTCTGCTTGCGTCAGTCATTGCCCCATTCCCATGAGGGTTTTGTGCTGTTGCAGCCTGTCCCAGTTTTATTAGTATCATGAACAAAACCGTGCAGTGCACTCTTGGAGCAGTGGCTGCAGTTCCTTCTGTACTCCCCCATGGCATCCTGTTGGAATGAGGTAGTATTAGCTTCTCATGTTGTTATTTCTTTGGTTGAATCAATTTAAAACCTCGATTTCCACTCACTTGTTGAGGAGAAAGGAGTGTATCATCTTTCCTTTGGTCTCCTTTTGTAACTGAGGGAGCTGCTCTCCAAGGGCATATCGGGGTTGGTGCCCTTCACGGGAGGAATTGTTCCAAGTTTCCATATAATATCTGATGCATGCATCATGAGTTTATCAGTATGTGATGCCCTTTCTATCTGATTATGACTTCAAACTCCTTCCATTAGCTTGTAATGTTTCTACATAGATGTAGTGGGGAGTGTTCATGCACTGAGGCTTTCTCAACCACGTTATTATGCTAAAGCAAGAGCTGGCTGAGTTTCTACACTCATCTTCTGGGTTATTATGTTAATCAGGTCATGATGACAGCTTATTTTAGTAGGAGAAAGGAAAAATAACATTCTGCAATGACAGAGTAGTTGATAGTGTATGTTTGCCATACAGGAGCTTGTTTCTTACACAGTCTTTGTGGGGGTTTCATTTTTGGTTTTAAAATCTGATATAACATCTCTGATGTGAAGTACTCATTTTCATTCAAACATATGAAGCTGATTCTTGCTTGTTTTTACCTAAATTTACTATCCTGTATATTTACATTTTATCTGTCACTCTTAAGAGCGCTTGCCTTTTGCTGGTTGTTGTTGTTTTTTGGGTGGAGGTTTGTTGGTGTTGGTTTTCGTTGTTGTTTTTCCTGTCTTGTAATGTCATCCTCACTTCTGACCCTGTAAAAGCTTAGTGCAGCCTTAGACTAAAGAGCAGTTTCTGTGATGGCCCTATTTCTTCAAAACACCCGTTCAGCTTTAGGATGGGTTCCAAGACAGTCTATCTGAAGTTTCTGGGCATACTGTGCAAAGAACTCCCAAACACAGCAGAGAGCAGATCTGACAAAGCTGAAAAGTTACTAATTAGTTACTAAAACTTACTAATTAGTTCTAGTCTATGTTTTTGTCTTGATGAGATGAGTCTGGCCTATATCTGAACCTAGAGTAGCTCCAAAGTCAGGCTCTTGCAATGGGAAAGCAAGGCCCATGGGTTAAGAAGGAAAGCTGCAGGTGTTGCTGATGGGCAGTTAATTTGGGTGAGATTCTTGCTCGTTATCTTCACTTGCCCTTTACTTTGGAGCTTTCTGGTTGTGCTGTGGAGGAATCCTGAGCTGCTGACACCTTTGCTTCTGTGCTTCACTGCTTGCCATTGGAGGTATGTGTTCTGGGAACTGGTGTTTAAAAATCTGTTTTGCAATCTTGTGAGTGGGGAAGGGAAACCATACAAGGCCAAGTGACCCAAGCGTGCTTTCAGCTTATAGCTCTGGGGCATAATAGAATGGTAAATACTTAACACAAAAGGTGTGTCAGCTGGCCCTAGTTCTGACTGCATTCAGGAGAGGGGGGAGAAAAAAGCAAAAAACTCTTAAAAGTAAAAGCCATCAAAGCATAGGTAGGAGTAGTCTATAATATTGAAAAGTAACAGTAACAAGCTGCCTTCATGGTGGGAAAAGTGGAGAGGGAAAAGATGTCGAAGATGGAAGATACTCTTAACTGTTAGAACACTTCAGCTGTGAATGTTATGTGTGTCTATAGTTGCTTTTCACATAGGTGATCTAACATAATGTCTACTAAGTTGTGTTGGTTGGTTTTGCTGATCTTTACATTAGGAAAAGATAGAAATCCACAGGGCTTCTGAGTCCCTGGCCTTCTAGTGCCTGTTTTTGTGTTTTTCTTTTTGAATCTGGATTAACATTTCCAAAGTTATTGCTTTGAGTGTCTGCAATGTGGAGCAGCTGCCTGGTGCTTCGACTGAGACAGTAGCAATGGTTTATTTCTATTTAACCTCAGCCTCTCTAGTATTGTGCTATGTTTCATCACTCATCACATTCACACCACTAAATAAGTTTGTTTATTTATTTTATTTTGCTGTGGAGACCCATGAGCCTTCATTACCTTATTGGTGGAATTCAGCCCAAATTCTAAGGGCGCAGTACTTGCAGCCTGAAAAGTGGAAGGGAACGACTGTGTCAGGATGTGGACTTGCTCCTACTGTGACATTTGTTTTTAACAGCAATGACTTGTGCCATGGACATGACCCCATTTTGTAGGTGAATGATCTGTGGGTGTGATTGAATGTTTTGAGTCAATGATGACAAAGCCAATTTCCTCTCTTCTTCCTCTGACACCTTGGTTCTGCTTATTCCTGTTCAAAGAGCACTGCAGAAAGCACATGTGTCTGTCTGGAAAGCCAAATCATTTCACAGCTCATGACTCTGCTAATGCATGAGTTAGCCTTGCTGCGGGAGAGTGGGCCCTGGTGGGAAGGTAGGAGCAAGTCACAGTGTGTAAAGGAAAAGCAAGAACCTCCTAAACAGCATATCTCCCACTTAGAAATTTGCTGTGTGGAACAGTAACAACTGGTGTAGGTTTAGTTCAGTGGCTGGGGAAGTCTGGGCCTTAGCAGTGGGGTTGTCATTAAGTGCTATATGAAGTGGTTTTTATCCAATCATAAAATTAAAAAGCAGTGGTCTCATTATAAAGATCAGATACATGGTACAATCTACTAACTGAGGTGTTGATTGGTTTGTCTGTTTGTTGTTTTTGCATTTTAAAGCAGGGGAGGATGAGGGGAAGCATGCACATGAACCAGCCTGTTAGTTCAGCATGGCTCCTGTGTGTGGCCTGGATTTCTTTCCAGGCTCTGCCCTTGCAAAGCCTCTTTGTGATCTCAGCCTTGATGTGGGTCAAAAGGGGAGGATTGTTAACATTCCTCCTGCCCCTCTCCATCACCATCAGCAGCTCTCAATGGATATCAGTCCTGTGTGCTCGTGTGGGAGAGGACAGTGGAATTTTGGGCTGCTTGTAAATGCCCTTCCAAATATTTCTCTCTGTCTCCCATCTGACCAGTAATCCAGCTCCCAGATTTCTTTATTACAAATGCTAATATTTCTGCCCAGTTAGTATTCTCATATTTTATTACTGTTCATATGCCCATCAGGAAGTCTACGATAGCAAAGAAAACAACTTCTAAGAGAATTATGATTCTAGGCAGTGTGCCCTGTAATTGCCCTTTGGAAGTTGTCTGCCTTGTCCGCTTATTTAATGCCATTGCTTATTTATGCAACTCTTTCTCCCCACTGTGATTGTGCCATCTTTGTTTTCAGATGCTAATATAAGATTGCTGTGAAAGCTTTGGTCTTACAGGACATAAGCAACAAGGTGGTGGGTTTTTTTGTTTGGTTGTTGTTTTTCTTTTTCTTTTTCTTTTTTTTTTTTTGTTTACTAAATTAAAACTGCTTTCAAAGTGAGGTGCTCTTTGTTCTGTTGACTGCATTACTCCAGATAGTTATAAGTTGAGTTGCTTGCTGCAGTGATTTGGGTAAATAACAACATGCTTCTGGATTGATTAAGCACTTTTCATTCATGTATTGCAATCATCATAATTCTAATGAAATGTGTGCTTTCTGTAGTGTCTTTCCCTTGCCTTTAATGTGCCTTTCTCCCTAGAGAGCATGTTAACAAACAAGCTGGTTTCGAGGAGGATTCCCTTGATCAAAGTGGAACAAAAGGAAATATAGTATTCAACAATGATCCAAAGCTTGTAAAGCAAATGTGCAAAGAATAACCTCATACTGAGCTCAGATGCATGGGGGAGGATGGAAAAAAAATTGTATCAGGTAGTTATTGCAAAGTTTAGACTTGGGAAAAACTTACAAACAGGAAACAGGACCTGTGTTTTATGTCTACTATAGATTGGATGTTTGGTGGTATATGTGTAAGAAGGCACTCATAAGTAATATAGCAAAGCTGTGTAATTTTTTTAACTAAAAAACAAAAGGAGCAGAGCTTTGCTATGGTTAATGTTTCTTTTGTGCCCTGCCTTAACTGCAGTTAACAAAACTGGTCTACTGTAAATAAAAAAAAAAAAAGAAAAAAGAAAGGGGATACCATAAAACTTGCTTCAACGGAAGGAGCAGTAGTTCTCTCAGACACCTGTAATTTTGTCATCAGTTTATTTATGTGCCAGTTCCAAATGATGCAGATCATTTTGGCATTTGAGCATAACAAGCCAGGTAGGTTTTCTGCATGAAGGACACTAGTATTGGGGGAGAACTGTCAACACCCATGTCAATATACCACTTGATTATTTTTTTAAATGGAAAACTCCTTTTTTTTTTTTCTTGTTTCCGTGACAGCTGTTGTTGATGTAAGTGCAGTAAATCCAGCTGTATTTGTCACTTGAATTCCTCACAGGGTTTGTTGATCAGGGAAAGTTACATGTGGTGCTCTTCCATAATCAGAAAGTAGAACAGCCAGGTTTGGAAAACTTTGGGAAGTGCATTAAGAGAACCTTCTAAGTGTAGTATCCCAACAGATTAACTTGCCTGATAATGTGTAAATCTGTATTTAATGATGTATGGGAACTGTTGAGTCATGGCCTGAGGTGCTGATGGAGCACCTGTGGAAAGGATCAGCTCAGCCCTGGTAGCACAGGTGAAGGCAATTCAGCTATGTGACCAGAATCGGTGGAGCCTGGCTGTACTTAGGCCTCATTTAAGGGCCGACTGCCAGTGGACAAGGATCTCTGCTTGGAGTTCTCTCCCTTGTGGAGTCTTTCCTTTGAGCCTATGTCTTTGGCAGCTTTATTTTCCTTAAAATACTGCCCTATGTATGCCGATCCTGTTGTTACGCTTTGTATCGTGCTTCCATCACACTGATCTTTTCAATTGTAACAAATGGGATTACAGCCTTCAGCTGGGGGAGGGGAGCTGGCTTTGTCCTTTGTGTGTGCAGAGCCAGGGAGTGGTTCAACTTCTGGTAGGCTTTGAATGTTAGAGGATATCATCACCCAAGTTGGAAGGAGAGATGCAGCTCCTTATAATAAAAGACACCAAAACTATATGTTTCTATTGCAGATTTTTAATTTAGGTCACATAAGGATTGTGCAAAACAGTAATGATGCTATCCAGGACTGGCAGTTTATCTTATTAAATCCACAATTCTAAAATTCATGTGTATATTTTATAGGAACAATGGATTGATCTGTGTATTCTATGAGGGCTGCTCTGAAGTATTGCCTTCTACTTTATTCTGTTGGTCCACGATGTCAGAGGCAGATGTTGGTATGGCAGTGGAGGTTGAACCTTCCCACCAATATTCTGTTAAGTGTCGCTGTGTGACAGATGGCAGCAGAGGGGCAGTCTGACATGGAAGCGAGGAAGATGCAAAGATGTGTCACTGAATTCCTCCATGTGGAAATATTGACACCTATTGACATTCATTGATGTTTGCTGTACTTCTATGGAGATCGACCAGTGGATGTGAGCACAGAGGCAGTGAGCGCTGCATTTCAGCAGCTTCAGCAGCAACAGTGGGTCACCTCTACTAGTGCAGGTTTTTACGAGTGTGACATGCAGGCTCTTGTTCATCATTAGCAAAAATGCAGAGTTACTGGCACTGAATGTTGAAATAATGTGTTTTGTAGCTCAGAATTTGCTCTATCCAATAGCATAATTGTGTTCTTTCTATTTACTGCAGTTTTAATGGAAATAAATGGGAAGCATTACTTTCGGAGCAGCTTATTGATTTATTTGGTTTAGAAGTTTATAAGATTTGTTTAATAAGCTTGGGAAAGAAAAATCATCATGGAAACATAAAACAAAGAGAGCAGATAATCAGTATATGTGACTGGATTTCCAGAGTGGTAATATGGACAGGGAGCCTCAGCACACAAATTACATCTACTGTAATACTCTCGGTGCCTGAAATGCCAACTGTGGCTGCTCATCTCTGTCTTTTATTAGCTTGCATTTTTGTCAGCCACTTTGCTGAAATCTCAACATAGAATTCTGGGGTCAGTTAGTGAATGAAGGCAGGGAGTGTGTTGATTATTGCCTGTAGGAGAGGTTCAGCAGAGAGCAGGATAGAAGATATCTGAGGTCTTTCTTCTCTGTCAGCTGTAGCTGCTGCAGTTGTGGTCATGTCCTTCATGATAGAGCGCTCTGTTAGGTCCTCTTTTTAGCTGCCAGCTTTGGCATGGTCCATCTCCTCCCACCCAGCTTCTGTCTGACCATGCTGGCATGGCAGAGGAATGCAGGTTTTCACTGTTTGCAGGTATTATTGTTTCTGCTGTATTCCTAAATGTGCCTGGCCATGATTACAGTTAATCTGGAACCAAAGCTGGTCATACAGATTCAAGAAATAGCTTTGTATTTAATGAACCATGCCAAATAAATCTCAGACTCGAAGCCTGCTGAAATGGATAGAATTCTTGAAGCTGATTATGGGTGCTGGTGTGGGTCTCTTTGTGACTGATGTTATGTTAAACTTCTCCACTTCAGGATCTTTGTTTTTCTTTCATAGTGATTAGATAGATATTAAGTAGATAATGATTAAAATTTGCATTTTGATGTTGTTCCTTGAGTAATTAAAATGTAATTGTTGAGTTCAAATGCCTGTGCTAAAGGAAAGCTATCTGTGAAGCTATCTTACTAGGAATGCCCCCAACTTTGTTTTGTCCCTGTGGAATAACCTGCACTTATGTTCCCATGCTCACTGAATCCCTTTCAAAAAAATACAGGTAGTGAAAGCTAATGCTTTTGTGCTTTTCGCTCAGATTTTCAGTATTTTGCATTGTATTCATTTACTTTTATTCCCCCACCCCCTCAGTGTTCTGTGGAACCTCTGGATAGTCACATGAATGAGCTCTGCTTTCTGGGACTGCCGTCTGCTGAAGTTTTGTTGCTGTTGTCAAACCAGGGAGGACACTTCTCAGCACTACTGTAGAATAGGAAGAAATACTTTATTTTCCTCAGTATTAGTGGTGAAAAAGCATTTTTGGCTCTGAGATTTGCAATGATGCTATCAAGTGCTGAAGCTTATTTCTTCCTTTTTTTTTTTTTTTTTTGATTATTTAACTTCTGGCACTCATCAACAAAATATTTATAATGGTACTTTCATATTTAGCGTTATGCCTAACATAACCAGACAATCCGGCATGAAATGAGGATACAAGTCTTAAGAGTGTTTTCTTTTCTATTTTAATTAACTTTTCCAGTTAATGATTGTTTGCTTGATAATAAGCATCAATGCCCTTATTGTTTCAGTCATCTGGTAACTGGGTAATTGTATGTTGATACACGGTAGTTTGGAAGGGCAGTAAACTCACTGGAATACCCACTAATGAGCACACACTTTTATTAAAGATGAAAAGGTCATGAAACTGCGCAACTACTAATTAAAAAAATATCTTTTTGCTTAAAAATAGATACAGAGATTTGAAGAGAAGGCATCAGGTAGCACTGTGTTACTTAACCTTTCTAAAATTTGCATCTTGTTGAATCATAAGGACTTTCAAAACTGTGTGTTCAAGCTCATTGGTTGTTCCTCATGAATGACTGCAGTTGGTAACTTAACTAAATGTTACAAAAAGAGAAGAATGTGTTGGGCTGATTTTTCCCCTTTCCTGACTCTCTGCCTTAACCTGGGGGCAAAAATCTATTTAAAAAACAAACAAACAAACAAACACATATTGTTTGGATACTCGTAAGCAGTAAAACTCCACTTATCTGCTTTTATTTCTTTGACATGGCTAGCTTCTAATAAATGAGCTTTGTGTTCCTCAATTGAGATTCAGTGGTGTGTAGTCTTGTTTCATAATCACATTTAAATGTTTAGCCAAGTAGGAAATTGTACGTTCAGTGGAAAAACAAATGAAAGAGGGTAACACTGTAATATTAATCTTCATCAGACTGGGGATGCTTTGAAATGGAAGAAATATATATTACATGACTTGTTTTATTACCAGCAGAAAGTTCTCTAATTTGTGTTTGTATGTAAATAGTTTTTCCTTGCTCTTCTCTAGATGAACAAGAGAAATCAGGTTTTGAAATTCAGGTCATATAATAATAATATATGAAGACTTGCACTCAGTTTCTGGTTTGTGGAATCCTCAATGTACAATGTATAAGCTTCAGACATGCTGGCTGTTCTCTGCCTTCTTGCTGATCATGCCCTCCCACCCCAAAACTTATGAAAAAGTATCAGGTTTAAACAAGTGCTGTTGGCATGCTATGTGTTTTTCCATTCACTTTGGGATTCTTGGGGATATCTGTAGTATTGGTAGGAATATCCTTCAAAATTCTTCTGAGGACTAAAGCCAAAAATGTGACTTGAATAACCACTATTCTGTGAGATGAGAAGTACAGACTGCCTTGTAACAGAGTGAAGGTTAGAGGGTTCTCTGGAGCTGTCTGTGACCGTAACCATCATGGCTTTAAGCTGGTATAATTTGTGCCCCATTGCATCCTGAAGATATCCATTTAGGACATTACTGATATTCAGCATGTCCTAAGAAGAGCAGTGGACAATTTGCAAGGTAAGTACAGTCCTGTCACAGTTGGTCTTGGGTCTAGGAAGTAGGCACTTTTTCCCTACCCACAGCTTGGCCTTCTCCTGCACACCTGGATAATGTGAGGTCACTTCTGAGTGTTCTTCCTTTGCTCTCTCCTTACAACATTTCTGAGTGCTTTCATTTATTCTTTTTTGGCAGAGGATGAAATGGCTCTTCTGTAGCATGGATCTTTGTGCAATAATGGGAATGTAAACAGTCTGTGTGTTTCAGTGTCTAGTAATTGTGTATTATTTCTCTCAAGGTTGTTTCCAAAACAATTTTCTTTGCTCAAATTTAGTAGCCTTCTCCTATGCCATCAAAATAGTAAAAACAAAATGAAAAGTACTTTGCTTTCCTTGCATCTTAATATTCTGTTTTAATGTTCTGGGAAATGCTCATCACTTATCAGTGAGGGAAGTTGCTTAAATCAGAAAATGAAGTTTTTTGTGTGCAGAAGCTGCAAAGTTGACAACTACTTTATCTTAAATTTAAAATATTGGCCTTAAAATGCTTGTGCTTGGATCTTGAGTTAATCTGGTTTGTTTTTGAGTTGAATCCCTGTTTTCAAATAGAGCTGAAATTCCTTCCAACAGCTGCATGAAAAGCCATTTCTGGAGCCAGGAGTAACACAAAAGAATACTATACTTGTCAAGTTGGTCTTCCAAGAGCTGGCTGTTGTGGAAGAAAAGCAAACTGGTGTGCCTTTCTGTACTCCATGCCAAATATTCTCATGTCCCTGTTAATTTCTTTAGGCTAATTGAGTCCTCTTATTCATAGGGTTTGGGGACTTGTTCTTGCTCAAAAGTGGGCAAGCAGGAACAGTGTGGAAAGGGATTAGAAAAGCAAATGCTTTAGGAGGCTGTTGATAATGTTAGTTGTATCTTTCTGTTTAAATTTAATGGATGTCACCACTTGTCTATAGGAATTTGAGTGCGGATTATCAACTGCAGAGCTATAAGTACTCTTACAGGGCTGACTTTAAGAAATATGTAAAAAAAAAAAAAAAAAAAAACACCAAACTTACAGGGTAAATACTCCCTCAGAAAACATTTTTTTTAAAGCAACAAAAAATCTGGATCCAAGTTTTACTCTATTGCTTCCTTAATAGCTACTCAGAGCCTGGAGTGTTTGCTTGGTTTTCCACTTGTGTAATAAATGGGCTCGGGGTCACTTCAACACTGCAGCTGCAGCATCCTTAATACAAGCACCTATGCTTTCTCTGCCCCCTGGCAGAAATAATGGAATAAAACAATGGCTAAAAACGTAATAGTAATATGCGCAGATATTTTTGCTTTTAGCTCTTTTTCAGGAAGGCAACTGACAATATCTAAACTTCTTGTTGGTCTGTAGCACCTGATGAGTTGTTCCCCAGAACAACATTGCAATATATTCCTGAATCGGAGCCAGCAGCATCATGGCTACGAATTGATGTTTTCCTGGAAGATTCAATGTAAGATTCAGGAAACTGAAGTTTCGAAGCTGAAACTAAAACCCGAATCTACTGCCAAGTTCACATAGTAATAAGGCCACTGCTCTGCCACTGAAAAATTTGTTTCAGCAAGTAATGTAGACATTAAATTTCTCCCTTTGCTATTGCTATAAAATCTCCCCAGCAGAGAATGGAAGGAAAGAACTTTCATTTTTTTAATTTTCTTTTCCCAAAGCATAAATGACTCGAGAGGTGGCAGGTTGAACAACTCCAGGACTAGGAAATTACAAGTTCTGTTTATTGTTGTTTATTGTTATCAGTTTTGTTGGTGATTAAGAATGTGTAAGGACTGTTTCACATGTGTACTTAATTGGCTGTTGAATTGGAGTGCCATAATGCAACCATACAGCTAAATCACTGTTTTGCTTTGCAATTGTTCCTTTTGGAGAGGAATTGCAAGTGGGAGGTAGGAAGTTCACAGTAATTATTTTTCTACTGTAGTTAAAACAAGATCTCTATACCTATTGTATGCACTTGCCTCTGAAGTATAAACAGTTTATGCTGTTGAAACGTTTTGGGAAAGCAGTGAAGCTGTTGGAGTACGAGTAAGATTTGTAGCTTTGGGACTTCAGTGTTTAGCTGATGAACGAACTATTATTTCATTTTCATTTAATCGGATCAGCTCTGAAACCAATGCTTGACCAACATGTGAATTCATACAGCAGATGGTATTTGATGTGCTATGTCTGTATCTTCATCTTCTGGCAGTGCTACTCTTGCATGACGATGTTGGTGAGGGAAAGCTGTGACTGTGGCTGCTAGCTGCTTCTATACCAGTCATCTGTGTGTCCAGCTGACTGGCTGTTCTGCACAGCCTGTCCCAGCTGCTGGCAGCAGTGTGGTTGGAAGGCAGCAGCCGCAGGCATTGCAGGCTGTGACAGCTGGGGCGGGGAGGGCAGCGCAGCGCACAACTGCTACTGCTTCTCTGCAGTTTCACATTTGCACTGCCCCTGCTGGCTTGTAGTGCTTGGAAAGGAGCTGCCAGCATCAGGAGAGATGAGATGGAAGTTGTGGGCAGAGCCACGCATGGGAAGAAGCCTGGATCTTAAATCTGCACCCAGCAGCTCTGCTAACAGAATCATATGGGGATAGCTAGCTGAGACAAAGATCTAAAGTCAAATAGCTTATTTTAATCTGCTGAGAGTGTTACTGTTTGACCTATTGAATACATAACTTTTCTATGAGTTGACAGTGTTTTTGGTGAGAGAACATACATTCCTGCTGGGTTTTCCCATGGTAATCCTTTCTGTTGACCTCTCCTTACCAACAGTCAGACATCTTGAATTTCTTGGCTACTTTCAGTTAAGTTTCACAGAGCAGAAACAGCTCAAGTTAATTTTCCATAAGCTTTGTGAAAACACATGAGCAGAAAAAGGAGCTTCAACAAATTTACATTTCCAGCTCACCCACAGTAGTGTGAATTTAGCTGTGTTCAGAGAGCGCGTGGGATTGGGACACAGATGAGGTAAGTTCCAGAGTTCACAAAATGAATTAATTGTGTCACATGCTCATAAAATGTTTCAGCACCAACCTTTGTTAAAGTTTACAAAAAAAAAAAAAAGTTGAGAACTGGTTCAGAAGCTCTTTCTTTAAAGATGCAAAGCATGTTAAAGAACCAGAGGTTTTCTCCCTTTTGGATGTTACACAATCATAGAATCGCTCAGGTTGGAGAAGACCTCAAAGATCATTGAGTCCAACCACAACCCAACTGTACTGCCCTAACTCTAACAACCCTCTGCTAAATCATGGCCCTGAGCATTACATCCAAATGGTTTTTAAGCACAGGGATGGTGACTCAACCACCTCCCTGGGGGGCCAATTCCACTGCTTAACAACCCTTTCTGTAAAGAAGTTTTTCCTGATATCGAACCTAAACATCCCCTGGTGCAACTTGAGGCCATTTCCCCTCATCCTGTCACCTGTGAGAAGCCCTGCTCTTGCTGTAAGCACCTGCCAGGTATTGGAAGAGAGCAGTAAGGTCTCCTCTCAGCCTCCTTTTCCCCAAATCGGTTACTAGCACCTTGTGCTTGGTGGAAACATATCTTCCCAAAAATAATGTTATAGCATAAGCAGGATGCAAGATAAACAGGATTAAAAAAACAAACAAACAACCGAGGATCTTCATAGTCCTATCTCTGTAGATTTTTCTTCCTTTAGCTCTGCTGGTGGAGAAGTCTCCAGATCTCCTAGTCTGGATGGCTAATAGTGCTTTGTCACAAATACCTAGAGACCAGCCCTTTGTTTTGGTTGTTTGGTGTCAAGTTTTCCTCATTACTGTTTCAGTTCCTTACTTGTTACTTCCTGCTCCCTCTTGTCTATGCTTCTGTTCCACTCAAGTCAATGCAAAGCTTGATTTATTTTTGTTTAATATTTCCAGAGAATTTTTTGTTGGCTTTGTTATTCATACCATTCAACTAGGCCGGTGGTTTTACCATGTGAGAAAAGTGAGAAATGATTAGTGACTGCTGATCCAGGCCTAGATGTTTAAAGAGTGGCCTCGGTTGCTTCAAAAACTGGTCAAAATACTTCGGATGTACAGCAGGAATATGCAGACAGTAGCGGGCATGTTACAGTGTGTGAGAATACCAAAATATGGAGTGTTGGAGCTCATGGTCCTTGGAATGAGATGTTGAGCATGCCAGGAGGGACAGGCTCTGTGTGGATGCTCATTATCAGTCTTCCACCTAGCAAAGAGAGGTTTTTTTAGGCTGACATGAGGCTTTGTTTATCTATTACAGTGTGATGATTTGTTCAATACCAGCTCACTAATAATTGATCAGTAAGTCTGTCCAATATCATCTCTCCTTGAAGCCTGCTTTAGGGTGTTGCAAAAACTCATTTAGAAGGCCTATGTTCTGTTTTTGCTTTTAATCCACTGGCAGTTTGTATGCCTTATGAATCATGTACTAAACTTGGAGTATTACAGTTCTCTCTCCTATGGCATAGGATTTAAGCACTTGAATTTCTGCCGTTCAACTTGGTTTTTTTTTATTTTTTGAACATATAGAAATTTGGTGGAAATGTTAAAGTTTTACCATTTCTGTTAGACTAATAATTGGAATATGTGCTATTCTAAAATATGAATTAAATATGTGCAGTATAGAAAGAATATCTATATGGAACTTATGAGAACAATAGTAAATATTAAAGCATCTTGGGCCAATTTGGAGGCTTGGGAACATCGGTTGTGCTCGCACAATTTCTTTGTGACATTAAATAGTCTTACTGTGTGCCTGGGTGAGGCTGTTCAGTTCAGGAAAGCTAAAGAGGGCCTCTTTATCAAGAATGAAGGGATAGGACAGATGGTAACAGTCTAAAGCATAAGGGTGGATTTATTTTGGATATTTGGAAGAAATTTGTTCCTACAGGAGTGATGGAACACTGGAGCAGCCTTCCCAGGGGAGTGGAGGATGCCTCATCCCTGCAAGTGTTGATGGCCAGGTTGGGTGGGGCACTGAGCCTTGTGGAAGGTGTCTTGCCCATGACAGGGAGGTTGGAACTGGATGAGCTCAAGGTCCTTTTCGACACAAAACACTCTATGAATCTCTATGAAGCTACTGCTTACAAGACAGAGACCAAGTTAAAATACGCTTCAGCACTTGGGAAGAGCTGATGGGGAAATCAGCTTTTTTTTTTTTTTTTTTTAATTTAATTTTTAACAGATGGCCATGAACTGAGTAGTGCAGTTGCAATCAATTTTGTGTCTGTTTGCCATAGTATTAAGTGTGACACTTTTAAATTCTGAAAGTGTTGCCCTTGGGTTTATTATTGACAGTTAATACACTGAGATGGTGTTTTGGTCAGTGTGTTTTAGAGGTGCCTGTTTGCATTGGAGGTTATAAGTTAACTATAAAAATGTTTGGTAAACAAAGATATATTCATAAAATGGGGATATTCATTGTTGTTGTGTACACAATGATTGAAAATTAAAAGCACAAGAGCTTCACCTTGTCTTGTAGGCTTACAGTTTTGTTATCATTCAAGAGGAATTTGTGGTAAGAGTTTCTGCCTCAGGCAATTTGTGTTCTGTTCAGTCGGTTTCCCAGCTGTGAGCTTTTTAGAACTGAAATGAGAAATTTGCATAAGGCAAGTCTGTACTAGATCTATCTAATAGATGAAAGAGATGCCAAAGCTTTCTTGATTAAATGATTGTTTAAAGTCTATTTGTAGCCTTTCTATCGAATGGATACTTACTTAGATTCCTCAGTCTATTTTCCTTATGTTTGTATCCAGAAGTCTAATTTCAATACTGTATTTGTAAATGGTTAATAAGATACTTTGTATTGAATGTTTCAACTCCAGCACTGCTAAACCTGCTTTCAGTGACTTTGTCTTATTTTTTTATGGCAGCTACAGTCCTGGAAGCCCTTTAGAAGCCCAATGTTTAATATTTTTCTAGTTCATTAGTTTTATCTGTGACTTGAATTTCATTACTATATAGCTTTGTGTACTCATTAGTCACCATTGTTATTAGAATTGCCCTTTTCTTCTGTGCAATCACTGGAGGTGGGGGAAAAAAAAGCAATGCATCAAAAAAAAAAAAGTATCCTATCGATTCTAACTTTTAGCTTCTCTCTACTGTTTCAGTCTTAAAATAAAACTGAAGCAGCATGCCAGTGTTGCATGAGCATGTGTGGCAGAATGCTTGCTTTCCCTTGTGTGAAAACCTGAGTTCCTGAAATAAGAACATGGGGAGTAGGGTGGCTTTGCATTATTTTTCAGGTGAGTTTCTAAAACAAACGTTCTTTTGAAGTTGATGCACAAAGGTCATGTAACACTTTCAGAATAGAATGGAAAGGAAAAACACTTCCATCCTGAACTATGGCACTGTTAAAATTAGTGTGGTCTTGAATTATGTTTCTGTGTAGGTAAGGGCATGGATGATGATTGCAAACAATGAGGTTAACTCCATGACCTATTCTATAATGTGTTTACACAAAAGTAACATTTTAATAGTATTTAGACATTGATTCTTCAGTACACGTAGTATGAAAATAAAGGCACAATGATCCTTAGTGATATTTTTTCTGCAGTAAGTTCTGAACTGATAGACTTTATAAGGTGTGGTTTTCTCCATATAGAAGTAGAAAATGAATAAATGAATTATTCCAGATACTTATTTGTATCAAATGTGAAATGTAATCTATGTGCTTAGGGAAGCATTTAGAGCTAAATTACAATGTAGTTCTCAAACACAAGTGTTTAATAGAAATGCCTTTTGTTACTCAAGCATGCTGTGGAAGTTGATTACCGAACTGTGTACGGGTAATCTGTGCAACTTTTTTCCTCTATTTCTATGATAAAATTATGAGAGAGATTTACCAGAGTGAAATTGTTGCAATGTTTGTAGCAGACTTTTTTCTTAAATGTCAGATTCATGCATCTCCAGGTGCCTTTTGTATAAACTATTCAGGACTGATTCTGTTAAGCACATATACAAACCTGTATCCCACTGGCTTAAAATTGTGCCCTATGTTGCTTTGCTGAGCCAGAACTTCAGCCTGTTGTTACAGCTTTTGTTTTTCAAAAGTAATGACTGACTTCATCTGATGTTAGCTGTCTTGGTGAACTTGAGCTCTGAGTGCTCACAGAGCAGTGCACCCATGTGTTTATAATGTGTTTGTATCTGAATTGAATGTAAAAGGCTTCCAGTGCGAAACAATCAGAGTTTGTGTGAGATCTTCGCTGGTGTCTGAGTAGCAATCTAGGAGCTACTTGCTCTGGCTTAGCCTAATAGTAAGTCAGTGAACTTTACAAAAATGTAGCATGCAGAGAAAAGATCCTCAAAAGGCAGCTGACTATGTGGGGTCAGTGCTAAAGGGAGAAATTTGTGTTTCTGGCTTTATTTCCTTGTGCCATCCTCAGCATTTGGTAGCTGATGTTCTCTGTGATTTTCTGAAGACTACAAATCGAGTAGAAAGGTGGTTTGTTTTCTCTTGCTTTAGTGAGTTAAGGCTTGCAGAGTATTTGCTGAGTGCTGGGGAAGGGAAGAGGTAAAGCAAGCAGAGTAGACTAGAGGAAGGCTGAGATGGACCTCTCCTTTCTAATGGTGGTTCTGGGCACAACTGCATCTCACTTCTGTTTGCTCAGGAATCCAAAAGCCAATGATCCTTCATTTGATGTGTGTGAAGAGTAGACCTTTTGAAAATGTCTTGTTGTGATTGTTGACACAGGGGTTAAGAGCTGTTGTTCTGCAATAAGATTGCAGTTTGCTATTTTAGTGTAAGGTAGCACTTAGTATTGTGAAATAAATAACCAAAGATCCATTTTTCTAATGGTTGAATTTAACCCTGTTATGTAAAGTATATGTCAATGAATATACCCAAAGTCTTGTTTGCATCTTGTAAGGACTATGAATGCATCAGTTTACGCACTATTCAGAAGACTTATTTTGCTAGAAGTAGTATTTAACTTTCTAACACTTGTAAGCAAGAAAAGTCTTGAACAACAGCAATCAGCATAGACAGTTTTACTGTAATAGGAATTTGGAATTGATCTGAAGGCATTAATGTTAAGCATGTGCTTTTGGACATTCGGCTCTATTCCACTGTCTGGTATGTGCTTACACAATCACAGCAACAAAACTTGCTGCATGATGACCTGAGTGTTATATTTTTAACCATCACTGAAATCAGTCACTTTGTCCTTCTTGGCTGGCCTCAACTTTACTAATTGCTAATTTATTCCAGTTGCTAATGGTGAATTGCCTTTGCCTTTATTGGAGGAAAGAAAAGAAAGCAAGGAGATGCACACTATGTACTTTGTAGCCTTTAATGGTATCATTAAAATGTGTTGACTTCAAAGTCTTTTGTTCTATTTTTCAATTGACATGTGTTCCTTCAAAGCCCCTGGGAAGGTCTCCAATAATATTATAAAATAAAATATATAACCCAGTAATGACCAGTAACTTAAATAGTTTGGCAAGCTGAATGGTCAGACTCCGTACTAGAAACAGTGAACACTGTCACCTTTGGTTGCAATGGTTTTTGTTCCTTCAGAATGGCTTTCCTCTTCAGCAGAACTATGAGTTGAAGCTCTTATGAAGAAAAGGACCTAGGGGTATTGGTTGACATTCAGCTGAATGTGAGCCAGCAGTGTGCCCAGGTGGTCAAGAAGGGCAATGGCATCAAGGCTTGTATCAGAAATAGTGTTGCTAGCGGGAGCAGGGAGGCAAAAGTCCCTCTGTACTCAGCTCTCATGAGGCTGCACCTCAAGAAGTGCATTCAGTTTTGGGCCTCTCAATATGAGAATGACACTGAGACCCTAGAACGTGTCCAGAGAATGGCAGATAAGCTGTGAGGGGTCTGAAGCACAAGTCTTACGAGGAATGGCTGAGGGAGCTGGGATTGTTTGGTCTGGAGAAGAGGAGGCTCAGGGGAAACCTTATTGCTCTCTACAACTACCCGAAGGGAGGCTGAGGTGAGGTGGGGATCAGCTTCTTCCCCCACATAACTAGTGATAGGACTAGAGGGCTTTTCCAACCTTGGTGATTCTATGATGTTTATATAAAGTATGAATCTATTTACTGTTATTTTGTCAGTTAGGTTTGTGATGCTGTCTGAAAAGCGTGAGGTGTCATGTGTGAGCAGGGCAGTAAGGGACAGTGAGTGCAGAAGGACTTCTCTTAAAACTTTGTTTGTGTACAGCTATGTAGTGCCTCACATTGTCAGTTCCAGTGCAGAGAGAGAACATGCTGTACATAGTGCAATTATGCTTAGGATTTCTTTACTGTCAATGAAGTATCTCACATTAATGCTTGGATGCTTCCATGGGTAACTTCACTCCGTTCAGCAGAAACTGAGCTCGTTCCTTGTTTTTCTCCTTAACGTTTTCACTTTCATGAATCTTTCACTTCCATCAGTATTGACTCTCTCCTCTCAGCGTCTTTGCTGCTTAACTGCTTCCTCTTAGTTATGCACCGTGAACATACCTGAGCCATTCTGGGGAATGGAGGAAGGGAACAACTTTAATTTCCTGCATGTTTACTAGAAGCAGTCACCCATTCCATCACTCACATCCAGCCATTGCTGTATGCTATTTTGCCACGTTTCACTTGCTCAGGTCAAACAATGACTACAAAAGTATATATTCATTTCCAGGAAAGTACTGGAATATGCCCTGAGCACCATGTCACAGTTATTTGTACTTAATGCATTATTTTAAAGTTCTATTTTACCCTTGCCTTTTACAGCTTGTTCATCATGCAGATAGAACATTGAAAATAGAGTGGATTTGTAGCTACATCTTAAAAATAAATAAATAAATAAATAAAAATCTACCTGTATACCTTTCTGCTGGGCTTTGAATCATATTTGCCAGTGCCCAAGACCAGGAGTCTTACATGTCATGTGGCATGCTTTTATATTGCCACAGGATGGTTTAAGTTTGCTAAATATTACCTTTATTATGTGATGGTGCACAGCAAACATTTCTGTGTATGATGGGAATACCAGACACTCATGTCAAAACAAATGTCCAGGAGTTGATTACAAGCAACCTTACTCTTGGAGCTGCTGAGGGGTGGGTGCTGGTAGTAATTACAGTGATTTTGTTGTAGCAGCAACAGTAGTTTCAAAATATAAATATTTTTTTAAAAAACAACTTTATATAAACTTATTTAATTTTTGGGTCTCTTAATATGCAAGAAATAGGAAGCTGTAAGGTTTTGTTTGTGTGAAACATGTCTATTTTTCTCTTTTCCCACCAGTTAGTTTAATAGAAAGAGGGGGGAGGGCGGAGGGATGGGTAATACCTCCTTGGAGGGATGGGTAATACCTCCTTGGCTTATTGGTGGAGCTCATAACTGCATAATGGCCTTGCAGTCGGCGTCGAATTGAAAGTGTAGGGGAAGGAATAACTCATTCATTGAATAATAAGGGAAAACAATTGGAGCAGAACAGAACAATAACCCATTATCATTTCCACAGTTACCTAGATTTCTTGTACTACCAAAATGTTAAGCAAGCATATAGACTTGGTTTAATATATACCTACCTGTGACAAGGCATACAATGAATGCTGTGACTAAAAACACTGCATAGCGTGAGTAACTGAAAGGCGTTTGCCCATGTGCAGACATCTTCCGGCACCAGCCTTACACCGAGTAATAAAACAGCAAGAGAAAGTCCCCAATTGGCCAGTAGATGGCCTCCGGGCCCTGCCGTTGTATGACACACAGCATGTGAAAGTCCCTTCCTCGGCTTGTGGCTCATTTCAGTGATCTGGCTGTACCTTTGCACTTCGGTCATTTGCAGATGTTTAGGTACATATCTTGGTAATACACTTGTTTAAATAAGTGGTTTAGAGAGGAAAAAAAATTTTTTAAATGCTATTGGGTAAGGTAAGGCCATTATGTTGCTTCAGGAGCATCTCTGACCCAAATTGCTTGATAATCACAAGTTTTTTTGTTGTTGTTGTTTTTGTTTTTGTTTTTTTTTTTAAATAGCATGCTTTTTGTACCACGTTTTACAGAACGTCTTGTCTGAAGGTAATTCAGAGATTGTTGCTCTACTCTGAAGCACGGCCTCTGAGTGCTATTCCTGTGCATATGCTCTTAAGTGCTTTGCTGAACTGGCTGTGTGCTCAAAAGGGTTGTAGCTTTGTGTTGTTTCATATGCTTTTAGTTGCATTAATTTAAATAACAGCATATGGAAATGAATGCCTTTTATCGGAAAGGCATCACCGATAGGTTTTTAACATCCTAATAGATAGTTATTGAATGAAACAGTAGAAAAAAAGAAAGCTCATCTACTACATTTACCCAAACCTGATGTCTTTTCACTCCTTCTTCTTTCTGAGAAATTTAGTTTGTAAATGTATTGCTCTTTCATTAATGTCTTCATCTAAGATGGTTACACCTTATCTGCGATGAAGAAAGCATTTCTAAATACTACCTCTGATTCTATGAAATACCACCTCTTCCTGTCTTCTGGGAGTACAAATTGCCTCTTAATGGAGATAGTATTAGTTCTTCATTCTTTCTGCGGTGTGTGTTACCTATGTCTCCCTTAGCCTGCCTTTCTCTGTTAAGTGCTCTTCCCTTTCAGCATTTAACCAGTTTAGAAGGTCTCAAGTGCTGACTGAAATGTTTATGACTGGTTGCTGAAATAGGACATCTATACAATAGCTGTGGTATAAGAGGAGAAATGTAGGAGGGTGTCACGAACTAAGTATATAAACTAAGCAGAGGAAATAAAAATAAAATACAGTGGAAATTCTTCCCAAACAAGAAAATGAATAACCAGTAATTAAGTGGGAAGGATTAAGATATAAAGTTCTAATAGCTTAAACTGACTGGGACAAATATTTATGTCTGTCTCACATGGGACATCCCACAGCTTCATGGACATGAGACCTTTTAAATTATGTTATGTAGAAAATCACCTCAGTTGTGTAGAGGGGAATTACTCAGATGCTTATCTGCTGTCTTCAGGAGATGGCGTCTGGTTAATTTGCCCTACTTTCCTAACTGTTATCTTCAACAGTGACTGCTGAAGTGTAGCAAGTGCTCTTTTTTGTATTATATAGGTCCCTCCTTGGTTTAGCCAGAGCAAAGCAGAAAAGCCTACGGAGAGTGTCCCACTCCACTCGTGTTGTGGGTGCATTTGTAAGACCAATTTGCTCTGTGTTTGCCCTGCCATGCAAGGGAAGTGATAAGCAGATGCAGTAGTATTTTGAATGTGTGGGCTTGGCAATAGGCACTTCTCAGAAGCAGCCTTGCACATACATGGCCCAAGTGGATTCATGTGCAAGATCCAAAATGAAGAGTAGCAAGCGTGCTACATGGCTGGTTGCTTCATGGCCCCTGGTATGACTTAGTATTTAAAAAACAGACAAAAGCAAAATTATCTTTAATTTACTAGCAAATGACATGAAACATTCTAGTAAACGAGTGCCTTTCATCTTTTTTTAAAATTAGTCATTACCATTGCCAACCACAGACCCAACTCAGTATTGCATTTTTCTTTGCAGGAGATAATGCTGATGTCCCCTCATAATATAAAGCAGACCCAAAGAAAGAGGAATACAAAAGAACAAGGATAACAGTTTTTTTGGGGGGGAGAAATACAAACATTAAAACCACACACAAGAAAAAGTACCAAAATGTTCATGGAAAAGTAGAGACTGAAGTAAAACTCTGAACTTTGCCATAGACACGGTATGCAGCCATGTATTCTTGTAATTTAATGCAAATCTTTTTCCTGTCTGATTGTTCCAATGTAAATTTCATCACTTGGCACTGACAGAAGAAAGGTGGATTTTTATACTGGGCTTTGTAGTATTTAGTGCTTAAAATAGTTTAAAAAAAAAAACAACAAACAACTGACTTTAGTGCTGTGCAACCAGGTTAGATGCAAGAAGACAAATTTTGCATTGGGTAATGCTGTGTGTTGTCACAGCAGGAGTGCAAGCTCTGCTCCTCCATGGAAGACTTTTTTGATTGTAGGTCTGCCATGGGATATGTTTATTGCTTGGTGAAGCAATTTGTTAATCTGCAGTCTGTTCAGCCACTTAAAAAGCAGTTTGCCTTTTCCTTCTCTCTCTCTCTCTCTCTCCCTCTCCCTCTTCTTTGTTGTTTTTACCCACTCTATACTAATTGAAGCTTCTGAAACAAAAACGTTCATTTAATTCAATGAGCTCTTTTGTCTTGTGATACTATTTCAAGGAAACTGATCCTAAATTCAATACCAGGTCTATGGTCTACATTTTGTATTGTCATTTCATCCCCAACCTTATTTTCAGATCTCTCTGAGCATACCAATTAACGTGGTTCTGCAACTCACAGAAAACTTGTAATGTAATCATAGCCAGTGCTTACGCTAATCTGATAATGCTGAATGTGATTATGTGGATTTAATATTGCTTGTATGCATGTGTTCAATGCATTGTGGCTGCAGAAGTATTTGGAAGCAGAAGAGCTACTTCCTGCATACTGGTCCAGGTTAGCTCCATGTTGTAGAGAATGCTCTTAACATTTGATACAAGGTGAAGTCTTTCCAGTTTAACTGATGGTATGGCATTCCTGCAGCAAATAGTAGAGCAACTTGCTTGTGAGAATTCTGTGTAAGTGAATGCAGACTTTGCTTGGTATCCTACTGTGAGGAATTCATGAGTATGTGTGCTTGTAGTTCCTTCAAGCCTCTTCAGGAAAACAAATGAATGCAACTGATGCATCTGATCTAGTCAGAAACGTAACTTCTGCTGTGTGGGGCTGTCTCGTCTATGCTTGGAGCAGTTTTCTGGAGGGACAGTGGTGTGGGTGTTTTACCACTAGGGTAGCACCAGCTGTTGCAGTCATTCCATAACAGTAGGAATCTGAACCTGAGAAGCTCTGCAACCATAAGGCTGTTGTGAAATACCTTGCACAAGGCAGATTTCTCTATCCCGCATTGGTGGCATCATTGCTCTGTCATTTAGGAAATGCAGCAAATGGTCTGCTTGCACCTGGAACACGGCTAATGAATACATGCCACAGATCATATTTTGGATGCTCTTGCATAGCTGTTGAGGGAGAGAAGAAAATAAATCTTTTATCTAGTATCTGATTTGATAATTGAGAGCAGGAGCTTGTGCAAGGAGTCTGAAGTTATCAAAACAAAAATATAAGGAAAAAAACCTTAAAACAACTGCTTTTTGTTGCTCTGATGCAAGCTGGAATCCCTGGCACTCATGTTCCCTGGGATGTCCTCTGTGACCAAGAATTTTGCTGTCTCTTGATGGGATTAACCACATTTCAGGGTACTCCTGGCACATATAGCACAGCCTTTCTGTGGTATCGCTTCTCTTTTAGAGGAGAACAGGTTTCTGACAGGATACCTGAGAATATATTTGATTATGGATGGTATGTGCAAAATGATCTAGAAGCTGTCTTGAAGTTCAGCTTTATAGAGAGTATTTAAAAATACAATTGCACTGAATATCATGTAAGTGATGATTTTTATCACTTGAGTACAAACATTTTATGATATGTAACTTTCAGCTGTGGATCCATACATATGGATAAATAACCCTAAGGCACTGCTGATGCACTGAAGTGCTGGAGCATTCTTACGTGACAGGAATCGTTGCCGTGAGTCTTCTCTGAATACCAAAGCAATGCTTCCTGACCTTGGAACATGAATTGCAGCAGTTGCCATATGGAAAACAGGGCTGTGTTCACTGCAGTGCTCTGTGCTGGGGAGGAACAGTGCCTTTCTGATGGTCATAGAACACACAGAGCGTTGTGCGCAGATAACTTTGATGTGTTACGGGTTGACAGCAGTGCTTGTGTGCAAGATGTGTTGGCTCCGTATTCTTTGTGGGATTAAACATCATCTTTCGCATTGCCTTGAAATAGGATTTTCCATTTAAGCTGTGGCTGTATAATTTTGACTCCTTGCGTGATTGCCGCAGATGTAACATTTTGCAGGGCTCCAAACCCATCGAATCCTACACAGGAAACGTACAAATATATTTATAGCCTTTGTTATAAATGATACATGAAATATTTGGTCTCCAGACATCTTGTCGTTAGCTTTGTGTTGCCATGGGCACTCTTTAGTATTCCACTGAGGCCTGGTTGCCATGGAGAGGTGTGTAGTTGTACTGTGTTCCTATGGCAACCTCCACCATTCTGTTCCTTCTGCGGATCAGCTCGCAAATCTGCCTGGCTGAACCTGAACCGATCTGCTGGTGGCTTGAATGTGTTAAAGAACACTGCCAGCGTACCCCTGGGTCATTAGCACTGCAGCATCTTCATTATGTTAACAGGGACCACTGGGTTAGTGTCGGTTCTAGATGCAAGGAAAATGGATTTCAGAAAGCAGCAGCAAGGGAATAGCTTGACCTCTGAGGATGTTAAAATAGAACTGTTGTGTTGAAGCGGTTTATGTTTTTCACATGTTCTTTTGTGTTGTGGTTTGAAACCAAAACATCTGAGCTGGCAGCTTCTGCCTTCAATGACCTTCCTCAGTAACAACCTTTCCGTGTATACCTAAGTGCATATGAGCAAGTTCTGGATTTAGAACCTCTTTTTAGGAAGATGGGGCCAGTTACCAGCTGGTGTAATGCTAGCTTTGTTTTGCTTAGCAGGGGATCAGTGCTATCAATGGGCAGCTTTGGGTCAGTAATGCTTTCTGTCCATTGCAGGAGGATTTATTTTGATGTTGGAGATGTTTAGAAGTGTGAAAAGCAAACTAAAATCTATCAGCTATTTGCTAATGCAATGCTGTTTGTTTGTCTTCTGTTTTCTTTTGTATGGTTTTCAGGTTGTAAAGCACCTCATCAAGGAGCTGCAGAAAAAAGCTCTGCGCTTCTAGGAATGCTTGAGCAGATGTGGAGTGCTCCCATGTAGCCTGTGGAGATGGGACAGTTAGGCACATAGATGGCTCCCACCCAGTGTGTTTTATTAGTTAGATACACAACTGCATGCAGTGGAGATACTTGTGCAATGCCGTCATATTTTTATTTTTAATGGGGAGGAAAAAACCAAAACCTCAAATGCTGATAATGTAATATTCCTGAACAGTGGAATTTGATATGTCTGGAAGAGCAGCATTCTTAGCCTCAAAGGATAAAGGTTTCTGCAGAGGACACATGAGTTTTTTCATAGTTATTATTTCCTTGTTGTGGTTAGCCTATAGAACTGCCTTAAAACAAACAAAACTTGCTTTCATCATGTTATTTAAAAGGTTGAACTTCAGAGATCACTTTATCAGCTCACAGCCTTATTCTTTTCTATTCAGATTGATAGAGCAGGTTTGCTTGGATCCTTGGCTTCTTTCCCAGCTGAATGTAGAATTTCAGCTATTTCTTGGAGTCCTGTTCTTCTAAGCTGTTTCCCAGTTTGAAAGTCTGAGCCGAAAGACTTCTTTTTTCCTAACCTTACCCAGAGAACATGACAAATTTATATATGATAATTAAACAACTGAATTACATTTTCAAGCAGTGCTGTCTTTGAGCATCCTGAAAGCTGATAGCCAGGAAAGCTAATGCTTTTTCTTTTCTCTACACTTCTTCAAATTGGGTTTGCTTTTAAACTAAGTCAGACTGTATGGTCTGAATCACATTGCTGCTTCTAAAAATGCTATCTCACAGTGCTCTAAAACTTCATTAAAGCAAATATGCTTTTAAGTACTTGGTTTAAAAAAAACAAAAAAAAAAAAAACAAAAAAACAAACGAGGGGAAACAGCGTTTTTTTCTGTAAGTTTGTTAATGCATTTACAAAATATCTGTATTTCAACATTGTTGCAATTTTGTTTTGCAGTGGATTAAGGTTTTGCAATAAGCAGTTACTAGCTTTGTTTAATGATAGTAATTTATGTGCAGGTGTAGCAGTAGTTAAACACATGGCTCCTTTGAATCGATGCCTGCAAAGATGGGTATCTGCAGAGGCCAGTGAAGGCTTTCTTTTCATCCTGATTGCTGTTGATTCTTCACGCAGTCCTTTCTTATTCAAGATAAAAATTTTTGAAGGAAAAGGATTTTTTTTTTTTTTTACAGTACTTTTCTAAAGGCAGAAAGTGTAGTGTGGTGAGTTAGCACAGTGAAGAACTGTGCTGATATGAGCAGACACTTGAGCAGCTTTTGATGTAAATCTAGAGCTTGTTTCGAAGAGAACTTCAGTGAATGTTCTTGTTTCCTATCAGATATAATGCATGTATGTATGCTCTGATTTTGCCTGTGTGGGACCTTTCTCCAGAGCACTGGAATTAATATATGAATGGAAATCAGATTCCAAAGTATTCAACACAATGCAAGAAGGTGCTGCTCTTCAATGCTCATTCTTGGTGCCCTTAACCTTGTCAAGATACTTTACAATTGGCTACTGGAAAAATTTCTTGTCTGTGATCTTCTACATAAAAACTTAACAGTTGCATAACAGAACAACTCAGACTACTGCCTAATAACTCTATATTGTTTTTCTTCTAGTCAGCTGGAAGAGTATCCTGAAAGCAGGAATTAGTCTTGAAATAATTCTATTCAGTGGGTGTTTGTAAGCAATTGGTTTGAAATGCTTTCTCAGCTTATGAGCAGTGCTTGTAGAAGGATCCCATTCCCTCTTAAGGAATGTAACTGTTTGGTATTCACATTGAAAGTGAAGTTACATAATTCAAACTCATCGAATAGTCTGTCATTATCACCTTAATTTTCTTTGCAGATGACTATTGTTTGTTGCAATCAGCTCTGGAGGTTACCAGTCTATGCCAAGTGAACCTATTAAAAATACTATGCGAACATCTTTGTGCACTCTTTATCTATTTCCAGTACTGACAAATGTACCACCGCTAAATGCAGTAATGATGACATTTCTTCACCTATGAAATATTAACATAGCCATAAGAATGGTAACTGTTGGTCACTCTCACGTGGGTTCAGCAGCTCTATGTAGAGAGCCTGTGTGACAGTAGAGTGCAGAACGTGTCTGTACAAGCTACTGCTATTAAAGAGAGGGAGGTGATATAATTGCCACTTCCATAATTTGAGCTTGGAGAGGCTTCTTGAGGTAATACATGGGTACAGCTGAAAGCTGTCTCTGAGCTGTCTGATGGAAGTGCCCAGCATTTACTTGTGGTTAGTTTGTCAGATCCCCCACCAAGACCTCCAGCAGTGACTGAGTCTTCAGTTTAGTATGTCACATCTAAAAGCAGATTTCTGCAAACAAGATTACAAGGCTTATTCCATGAAATTAAACAGTCTATGTGAACTCTTTTCATGTAAATGCTAGGGTTTTCAGAGAGGCGATGGTAATTGAGTGAAAGAAATAAATTATATGAAATGATACCCATGGAATCTGTTTGCTGCTGTTTTCACTGCCATAATATTGATGGTAGTCTCATACAAGTGCATGCTGAGTAGAAGTTGATTATTGCTTTCTGAGAAATATTTGAAACTGTGGCATGAGATTACTTTGTATTTTCATTATTATACACGTACTCCAAGTGGTCAGCTCTCAAAGACAGCCAGTGGTTTATTTATTAGGGGCTTTCTGATTGGCTATTAATTCACATGTCAGTAGATTGCAAGATGTTGAATTGGATGCTGAGGTTACTTACAGGTCTTCAATTAAGCAAACATGTAGGTTTGCTGATACATAGAGTGCTTCTGTACAAATTCTTACTGCATAGGAAGGCAGCAGCTTGAATCTTGAAAGAGGTGCTTCTGGTTTAGTTGAGTAATTAAATCCAAGCAAATTTCTGCTGCTGTTGACATGCTGGAGATGTACTGAATTAAAATGAGAATATATGAGAAAGGCCCAAATCTTCAATTAAATCAGCATAGACAACTGAAATCATATGTGCTAGATAGGAAATCTTGTAATACATTAAATAAGAATCGCAGAATGGCCCAGGCTGGAAGGGACCTCAAGGATCATGAATCTCCAACCCCCCCTGCCACAAGCAGGGCCACCAACCTCCCCATTTAACACTAGACCAGACTGACCAGGACCCCATCCAATCTGGCCTTGAACACCTCCAGGGACAGGGCATCCACAGCCTCTCTGGGCCATATAGGGAGTAAGATATGCATGTATTATTCTTCCCTACTGAGGGAGAAGTTAATGCTTTGTTTTCACAGTTATTTTATTTCATTAGTATATTAGAATAAAGCCAGTTAGGATGGTAATCCTGTTTCTGCAATATTAGTCATGTTAGAAAAGTCTCACTTTGATGCAAGTTAAAAGCAGTAACTGTAAGTGCTGGCTCATGTGAGTGTTTCCTCACAAAGGGATGGAGTGTGGCAGGGGAATGCTGCCTCCCTGAAGTGTCTATACACTAATGCGCGCAGTATGGGAAATAAACAGGAAGAGTTAGAGATCTGTGTGCGGTCACATGGCTATGATCTCATTGCGATCACAGAGACGTGGTGGGACAGCTCACATGACTGGAATGTTGTCATGGAGGGCTATGTGCTTTTTAGGAAAGATCGGCCGGCAAGGCGGGGTGGTGGAGTTGCTCTTTATGTAAGAGAGCAGCTTGAATGTATTGAACTCCACCTGGGGGAGAGTGGTGTAGCAGTGGAGAGCTTGTGGGTAAGAATCAAGGGGTGGGCTGGTATGGCTGACACCGTTGTGGGTGTGTGCTACAGGCCCCCTGATCAGGAGGAGGAGGTTGATGAGGCCTTCCACAAACAGTTGGAAGCAGCGTCACGATCCCAGGCGCTGGTGCTTATGGGGGACTTCAATCATCCAGATATTTGCTGGAAAAGCAATGTGGCCAGGCATGCGCGGTCCAGACGGTTCCTGCAATGTGTTGAAGACAACTTCCTGATGCAGGTGGTTGAGGAATCGACGAGGAGAGGGGTACTGCTGGACCTTATTCTCACTAATAGAGAAGGGCTTGTCAGGGAAGTAAAGGTTGGGGGCAGCTTGGGTTGTAGTGACCACGAGATGGTGGAGTTCAAGATCCTGAGTGGAAGAAGTAAAGCAAAAAGTAGGATTGCTATCCTGGACTTTAGGAGAGCCAACTTCGATCTCTTTCGGGGCCTACTTGGAGCTGTCTCATGGGCTAGGGTGTTGGAAGGCAAGGGGGCCTGTGAGAGCTGGTCAGCATTTAAGCAGCTCTTCTTCCAAGCTCAGGATCGGTGCGTCCCTGTGAGGAAGAAATCGGGAAAGGGTGGCAGGAGACCTGTGTGGATGAGCAAGGAGCTCGTGCACAAACTCAAAGGAAAGAAGAAGGCCCATGAAATGTGGAAAAAGGGTCTGACTACTTGGGAAGAATACAGGAATGTTGTCAGGGTCTGCAGGGATGCGACAAGGAAGGCTAAAGCCCCCCTGGAATTAAATCTGGCAAAGGGGATAAAGGATAATAAAAAAGGTTTTTTCAAGTACATTAACAGTAAAAGGAAGACTAGGGAGAATGTGGCTCCCCTGCTAAGTGACGGGGGTGTTGTGGTAACGGGGGATGCTGAGAAGGCGGAGATACTGAATGCCTTCTTTGCTTCTGTCTTCAGTGAAAAAGCTCCCCCTCGGGAATCTGAGACCCTGGAGATTAGTGAGAGGATCTGGGGAATGGAAGACCCCCCTTCTGTCAGGGAAGAGGTGGTCCGGGAGCGCCTAGGCAACATCAATGTTCACAAATCCATGGGACCCGATGGGATTCATCCACGGGTGCTGAAGGAGCTGGCAGAGGTGATTGCTGAACCGCTTTCTGTCATCTTTGAGAAGTCTTGGAAGACGGGGAAGGTGCCTGAAGACTGGAAGATAGCCAGCGTCACCCCGGTCTTCAAAAAAGGCAAGAAGGAAGACCCAGGCAATTATAGGCCAGTCAGCCTCACCTCTGTCCCTGGAAAGGTGATGGAACAGCTTGTGCTGGATGTCATCTCCAGACAACTGGAAGAAGAGGAGGTTATCAGGAGTAGTCAGCACGGGTTCACAAGGGAGAGGTCGTGCTTGACCAACCTGGTAGCCTTCTATGATGTTGTCTCTGGCTGGGTGGATAGGGGGAGAGCAGTGGATGTAGTCTACCTTGATTTCAGCAAGGCATTTGATACTGTCCCCCATGACGTCCTTATAACAAAGCTGAGGAAGTGTGGGATAGATGAGTGGACAGTGAGGTGGGTTGAGAACTGGCTGACTGGCAGAGCACAGAGGGTCGTTGTTGGTGGTGCAGAGTCCGGTTGGAGGCCTGTAACCAGCGGTGTTCCTCAGGGGTCTGTGCTGGGTCCGGTCTTGTTCAACATCTTCATCAATGACCTTGATGAGGGGATAATGGCCACCCTCAGCAAGTTTGCCGATGATACGAAGTTGGGAGGATTGGCTGACATGCCTGAAGGCTGTGCTGCCATTCAGCAAGACCTGGATAGGCTGGAGAGCTGGGCAGAAAAAAACCGGATGAGGTTTAACAAAAGCAAGTGTAGAGTCTTGCATCTGGGGAGGAATAATTCCATGCACCAGTACAGGCTGATCCAGGTCTATAAATATCTAAGGTGTGGGGGGCAGAATGGCGAGGCCGGACTCTTTTCAGTGGTGAGTGGAGACAGGACAAGGGGAAACGGCTGGAAACTGCAGCATAGGAAGTTCCGCACAGATGTGCACAAAAACTTCTTTACAGTGAGGGTGACGGAGCACTGGAACAGGCTGCCCAGGGAGGTGGTGGAGTCTCCTTCTCTGGAGATGTTCAAGACCTGCCTGGATGCCTACCTGTGCGACCTACTGTAGGGAACCTGCTTTGGCAGGGGGGTTGGACTCGATGATCTCTGGAGGTCCCTTCCAACCCCTACAATTCTGTGATTCTGTGATTCTGTGATTCCTGGGGCACTTCTGGTGCCTTAGATGATCTCCCAAAGGGCTATTCCTGAGACAGAACTGTTTTTCATAAGTGCGTGACCTGAAGAAACCAAGTTCTTGTTAAGTTCTCTCTGGGGTGAAATGAGAAAGTGTGGCTTGCTTTTGAGATAAAAAACAAAAGTAATTGCAAAGAGTTGGAGTTCAGGCTTGGATTTTTTGCGGAAGTGCTCTATTCACTGTGTATGGAGGGAAAGAAAAGGTCTAGTCCTGGGCATAAAGGAAAAGGGGGGTATCTGCCATTGATTAGCATGCATTTATTTAGAGAGTTCAAAAAATGAGTGAGATCTTCATAATTTTGCCATATAGCCTCAGAAGGAGTGATGTGCTCAATAGTGGTGAGTGAAAATGCTCTGCATTTTGCAGTTGTGGCAGTTGTTGCAGGCATGCAAATGTGGCAGGGGAGTAATGCTTTGGAGCTTGTCTACAGAATGCTGCATGTGCCGGAGGCAGCATTAGTAGGATTGGCATCTCTGGTGCCAGCCAGCAGTGGCTGCAGTGTGTACTCTTCCAGCTCTGGATTTTTAACCATTTCTGCAGATGAAGCTTTGGCAAGAATAGGAAACATGTTGGGAATGATAATAAACTTGCAGGGGTCGTATTTAAAGCAGTGCTAAGCTGCATTCTGGAGGCATCCTTACACCTTTGAGAAAGCATGATCATGAGAAAAATTTTTTGCTGCTACTGAGATGACCTGAAAACAAAAGGAATGTGAATTCCGGTCGCTGACTACAGCATATACTGTCTCGGTTCTGAAATTAATGTTGCTCTTTTGAACTGTGCGGGCAAACTGGGGTCTTTAGTACTTCCAGCAGATAGATGAACACCAGTTTTGACTCATCTGCTTCCTTGTGCTGCAGCTCTCCCGAAAGTGGTGTAAGAGCAGTGGGATATGGGTTAGGTAACAGAGGCTGACATTAACTGCACCACCATATTAACACAGCTGGAAGGTAGTTGAGCGTTGAGTTGAACATTATGTATTGAGTGAAGCAAATCAAAACATTGATAATGTTTTTTGCTTTTTCTATATAGTTTTTAAATGTTTGTTTTGTTTTGTTTTGTTTTGTTTTTAAAGAATACTTTGAATAAAAGACCATTTTAAAATGGTAATGGGAAAGGGCTGTGTGAAGAAATATGGACTTCCTTAGGACTCCATGTATTGGATGTGACCTGCATAAATTGTTATGCAATGCCTTTATCTTCTGGTAAGTGGGAACCTAGACATAGAAATATGAATATTGTCCCTGCCAACCACTTGTCAGAATTCTCCTTTAGTCTAAGTGTTGGATGGTGATGAAAAAAGGAGGTTGTTCCCTTTGGGAATTGAGCCCTTTCTTCAAAATGTAGTTCAGTGACTGAGCCCAAGGAGAAGTCCATTAGCTAGCAGTGGCAGCACTTGTATGTTCTTTGCTGGATTCTTGCTACTAAATGGCAAAACATTAAAATGTTATGAAAGCATGTGTTGCAATGGGACCAGGTAGTTCAACATTTAAAATGTGCCAGTTCTGCAAACAGTGCATGATAAAGAAGGCCTTTGAATTCATGCATCAGCTTGAAAGTGACACTGACAGTTTACAGGGTAAATAGCAGTCTCATAGAGTATGAAGATGTATCAGAAAGGAAAATAATAGTGCATTAATACCTCTTTTCTGTGTTTTGGCTAATGGAATTAAGGTATGTGACGAAGCTTGCAGGAGCATCTCATGTGATTTCAGCAGAAAGAATGTGGTGTGTGACTGCTATATGTGATTGGAAGATGTATCCCTAAACACAGGTGTTCAGTGGAACAGTGAGACATCTGCCAGTGGTGTGACATTACTGGCTGTTACCACTGAAATGCAGAGGCAGTAAGTCAAACTTTTGCCTAAAATTTTCACTCTCATGAAGATACAGTTCTACCTGCAATACTGATTAAATATTTTGTTTATTTTGAGTCACTGTTGGAAATGGATATTTTTCTGAGAAAAGGTTGATCTTCATAAGCCTGTAATCAAACCAATTGTGCTGTTAGATTCACTACACTTTTATATGTATATACTGTTTTTAAAGCTACAAAACCCCTAGTAGTATGTCACACTTCTCTTGTCTCTTTAGAACCAGTGGGCGGAGAGACCAAAATGACATTCACTGCTGCTGAAAGTATTTATATTTGTTTGCATATAGTTATCATTTTGCTGACCATACTTAATAACACACCTGCTGCTATTGGCATCCTTTGAATCTCTTTGGCAACTCGTTAAGCTACGTAATTCTGTCTTGTAAGAGTTCTTCTGTATTGACTGCCTGATGTATTGCCTTGGCATGTTTTGTTGGAAAATGCATGGAAGTTTGGTAGGTTGCCAAATCCCTAAGAAGTTCTGTTAATTTTTTTCATTGATATTCTGGCTTGACTGGTACTCACTGGCATGCATAGGAGTGGTAGCAGCTGCTGAAGGTATTGAGAAATGTGGTATTCCGAATCCCTCCTCATCACAGAGCAAGTAACAGAGTATTTGTGGTTTGAGGTGCCTAATCAGAAGCCAAATTTTGTAAAACTGACAAGTGATTTAAATTTTTGTATTACCTCAAAAGTGCTATTTGCATCGCCTAAAACATCTCCATTTCTGTTTTTCTAGACTTGCTGGTGCCTTTTCATAAATGCAACATAGAATCAGTATTACAGTGGCATTCATCACCATCTATATATGCACTTACATATAGGAACTTAGTTCAACTAGACTCATGCATGTAAACGCAATTATTAAAGTAAGATTCCATAAACAAGTTGTACTAAGATAATTTTCCCTAGCCATCTGCAGCTCACTATTTCTGTGGAGGTCAGGATGTTGTACGTCTGCATTCTGTCAAACTCTATATTAGATATGACACACAAGCAGCTGCAGAAAGATCTACGTGTTACAGTACTGTTGGTTACAGAAACTTCAGTGTAGCCTAAGAGTAAATGGATGAGAAAGATGAATTGCAAAGAAGAATCCAATCTATTAAAAATGAGATATTCAGAGGACTCCTTGTACCTTGAACTGCTTATGGAAAGTACAGATATATTCCACTCCTTCCCCACCACCCCTCACTGCAAATGTGCAACCCATATCCCTCAGCTTCCAATTTGTCAGAAAAGGCTTTGTGAAACTCCAAATATAGCAATTCTTGGGACTTTTCATTATGAGGTCCCACTGTCAAAGTGGCGCTTCTTTCCTAGTGCAAATTTTGGGGAATGTGGAGACTTACTGTTCTTGTGGAGTGTAAGAAATGCTGCTAAGAGCTAAATAACAATTCCAAAATGTTGAAGGCATGTAGATTCAACAGGAAGTTGACTTGGCTGAGTAGGGATGTTATTCTAAGGCAGAAAAAAGGTGTATGGCCCCTGGAACTGAGGAAACAGGAACGCTGCAGAGATGCTGTTTGCCATTACAGGGAGAAAGCTGCAAAGGCTCAATTAAAGTTGAACCTCACAGGTACTGTGAGAGTAAACAAAAAAGTCTTTCAAAAATGTCAGCAGCAAAAGGAGGTAACATTGATCCATTATTTGATGAGGTTGGTCAACTCACAAGCAGGGATGCAAACAAAGCAGACATTTAATGTTGTCTTATCTTCTCTCTTCAGTGTTTGTGTAGGGTCCTGGGACACCTAGAGAACCTAGTTGGAGGGCTGTAACTGTCATTAAAAAAAAAAAAAAAAAAAAATCCTCATCCAACCCTAAACTTGTGCAGGATTTGCTGCTTCATTTGCATGGGACTCAGTGGTGTTCATCCTGAGTTACTCAAAGAGCTGGTAGATGTCATCATTTTTCAATGGTCTTGGGAATCTGAACAGGCGCCAGCCAGCTGGAAGCTATCAAATATTGTTCCAGTTTTCAAGAAGGTCAAGAAAGAATGGCAATTACTGACCTTTCTCCTGGTTTTGACTGGAATAGTTGGAATCACAGAATCCTTAGTCCTAATGGCTATGCTATTTCTGGTACAAGCCAGGATGCTATTGTTCTTCTTGACCAGCTGGGCAAACTGCTGGCTCATGTAGCTGGTGTGGTGTTGTGTTTTGGATTTAGAATGAGGAAAATGTTGCTAACATACTGGTGCTTAAGCAGTTACTAAGCAGTACTTAACACTGAGCCAGGGACTTTTCGGCTTCTTGTGCTGTTCTACAAGCAGGAAGCTGGGAGTATGCGAGAAGCTGGGAGGGGTCAGAACCAGGACAGCTGGCTGAAATTGGCTGAAGGAATACCCTATGTCAGATGGAATTGTACTGAACAATGAAGTGCGGAGGAGTTGGCTGGGGAGGTGATTGCTGCTGCTTGAGGACTGTCTGGGCACTGGTCAGCAGATGGCGAGCAATTGCATTGTGCATCACTTGTTTTATGTATTCTTTACTACTGTTATTATTATTAATTTTACCTTCCTACTTCTGTTCTGTCTTTATTTCAACCTACAAGTTTTACATTTTATTTTTCCTCTGATTGTCTTCCTCATCCCACTGGTGGGGTGTGGGGTGGGAGTGAGTGAATGGCTGTGTAGTGCTTAGCTGCCCAAGTTAAACCAGAACAGCCTGTCAGTCTCACTTCAGTGCCTGGTAAAATTGTGGAGAAGGTTGTTCTGGGATTTATTGAAAAACACCTGAAAGACAATGTAGTCATTTGTCACAGCCAACACAAATACACAAAGGGAAAGTCCTGTGTAATGAACTTAATCTCCTTTTATGACAAGGTTACTTTTATAGGTGACCATGGGCAGCCAGCTGATGCAATCTTTTAGGATTTCAGTAAAGCTTTCCAGTGCTGCTTACAGCACCCTTTTGGACAAAATGTCAAGCATACAGCTAGTGTTATGGTAAATGGGGCTACATGATGCTGGTACCTGTCACTGGTGCTGTTCTGCAGGGCTCCATTCTGGGGTCAGTTCTGTCTCCCTCTGTAAATCCTCTTTATAATGCCACAGACCTTACATTACCGTGTTTTCAGGCTTTTGAAAATGCTAGTAATTGAGCTGTTGTTTAGCTGTGTCTTGGTTTTCTAATGCTTTTCATCATGCCAATTGCAAAGGTACAATAATTACTCTTCATATATTTTCTAGTCCTTTCATAGTATTTCTTCCAGTTCTATGGAAATAGGTCAAAAAAATTGTTCTCAAATCTGACATGTTGCTTAGATTACAAAAAATGAGTACTTGCCAAAGCAACATATGTGAGTGTCATGAGCAGGATTGTAGTAAGCAGCCAGTTGCACTAGTATCTTAATTCATCACCCAGTATGGGAGAGTGAGAGTTTAGCATATGGTCAGTCTCTTCAGATTCTTGCTTGATGTTTTAGTGAAATTTAGAATTACTTAGTTCTTCCATTTGGGAAGTGAATTGGGTTTGCATAGCAGATCCTCCTTGTGAGCTTTTTGACTATTTCCTGGTGGTATTAAGAGTTCATGTTCTGATTTCATGATATTAGGGCTGTGACTGAATTAAAGGTGCTCCTTCTATGCCAGGAGAGAATGGCAAAAGGGAAGCATGAATTATTCACTATGGATTCTGAAGACCTTTTCAGGATGATTTGTTGAGTGATCTATGTAATGTTAAGCCTAACTTAACAATTAAAATGGGAACATAATATTTACAGAGGCAGAACCTATTGTTCAGAATTGTAGCCAAATAATTACTGAACTGGAAGGCTGTTTGATTTTTATTATGGGAAATCTTAATGATTATTTGGTGAGCAATGCTATTTGCTGTTTGTTTTTTTCTCCTGATTATTAATGAAATGTTTAGTATGGAAGTTGGGTCTTGGAACAAGATTTTGAGGGACTTGTGAAAATATTGAATTTTTCATTACTGAAGTTATTGGTCAGAATGTGCTTACATGGCAAGGAATCTCTCTGAGCTGTTTGGCTTTTCATATGATACATAGAATTATCGGACCTTTCTATTTGTTAGTGATGGTTGTATTCCCACTCTGACAAAAGAACCAAACCAGGTGTGTGTGTGTGTGTATATAAGTATATATATTCCTTGAGCTTAGTTTCTCTCATAGGATGTAAGTGTACTGAGAAAGAATGGTAGAAAATGAGCAATGCACTGTGGTTCTTTTTCAGTAGGACTGCTTCTGTAGTAAGGTGGTAGTTTTGCCACAGTTGATTTGCAGTCTGTGGCAGTAAATGACACAGTCATTCTGCATACGTTTTCCAGCACTACATGCTGTATTCACTTACAGAAAGCAGAGATGGTGCAACAGTTTGAAGCTTAGTTAATTTTTCTGCAATCAGTATTGAAATCAAGCAGCTCAAAGGGAGTGACTGTTCTGTGGGAAGGCATAAGTTTTTTTTTTTTTTAAAACAGAGAAAACAGTTTTATTTAGAGCTACTGAAATCAAGAAAATGTTTTCCATGTAAAGAATTGGACTGATAAACAGCTACACCTCACAGTCTGCGTATACTGTAACTGAGTCATTTCACCAGTATTGGAAATCAAAGACCTCTCTTCATGTTTCTAATATATCTGAATATATATGAAAGCAAGCAGTTCAGTGTTGGTTACAGGAGTCACACTGGCACCGCGCTCATTCATTCTATTTTGTCTTTTGAACCAGTGAATTCAGACAAGCAGACTTAGAAAAAAGCCAGTGTTTCAGTAAGATGGATGGGTTCGGCTTCCTACTTATGCACCTGAAGTTGGATAGTCCCAGCTCTGTGCATTGCTCTGGGGAGCGGTGACATAACTCAGTGGGATCTGTTTGGCCTTTATCCCACCCCCTGCCAAGAAGTCATCTGTTACCTACTTGTGTCCCTGACCACTTTCCTCACTGAAGCATTTGGTCAAGCACTGTAGTGGGGCACCTAGAATGCAAAGCTACTGATACGCTTAAACTGAAGTGTGCTGAAGAATGTGGACTGTCTCTGTTCTTGTTATTTTCCAAGTAGATGAAGCAGATGTCTCTTTTTTTTTTTTCCATTGGCTTCATCTTGCAGGTTTTTTTTCCCTGTCTGTAGGTTTTGGCAGAACGAGAGGGAAAGTTATCAGAAGTTAAAGGATGATCTCATACTTTTTCAGTGTTTTGCAGGCTTTTGGTTTGCTATTCCATCCTGTCTAATCTCTCAGGATTATTTAATCTTTTTTTTTCCTTTTTCCTGTTTGCAAGTGGCAATTTGTGGATCTGAAAAACCGTGTGGACGGATTTCAGGGATATGCAGATGCTTTTTTCTTACATGGGTTAAAAACTATTTGTATGTGCAGTGTCTGTGGGATAGGAGATATCATTCTGTGGGATGTGAAACACTGCGATGTCAGTCAATTGTATTGCAACTTGTGTTGACACACTCCACATTGTATCTGCTTGCGTGGTACAGTGTGGGTATTTCTGAAGCCCACAGTAGGGCCAGCTAATATAATTTATGTTTTCATGTAAGCACTGTGTTTATTTGTACTGCTTTGCAGATTGCTTTGCTTATCAGTTTTAATTCTTTTCTATTTCACTTACTTTAGGTATGCCCTAGATTCTACCCTCCAGGAAGCCCCAGAAAGGTAAAACCTTACAGTTCTACTTTTGTTCATTATCTGAGTTTACACGTCAGTTTGTTATTTCTCTAGCTCCTATCCCAAACTTGCAAAATAAAGCTCAGCACTGGAAGAGAGAAAAATAAATAAATAAATAAAATTGGATACTTTAAAAGATTCCAGGAAGTCTGGGAGAAGGAAAAATACTCGTGTCAATCTTTTTCCTTCTGTTTTTTCCTCTTGTCTGGGTAGCATATTTCTTACAAGTGCTAAGGCCAAATGTTGCACAGTGAATAATTTAATTGAAGTTGACTTTCTGTTTTTGTATTGTAATCAGACAAGTTTTTCCCTGTTACTGCTGTCACTGGTTCAAACAAGTATGTGCACTGGAGAGATGCTGTGTCAGACCTGTTGTACCATCTAATCAGATGGTCGCATTCATCATGTATCTCAACTTTGTCTTTATTCCCCTAGTCTGCTGAAATTCTACTCTTCAGATTTATGGAGTTTCTTCATGGAACAGAAATCTCTTACTGTTCACTTATGTTTTTATTTTCCAAAACTAAAAACAACAGCACCAACCAAACACTTCACAGAGCTGTTTTGTATTTGTTGGACCCTGTGATATGCTTAAGTTTAAATGGACAACTCTAACCTAATTTTCTGTAGTACGTTTTGGTTTCGTCTTAAACTCCAGGGTTTAGAAGTACTTCTGTAACTTTGCTGTTACAAACAACAGTGCTTGCTGCCTGCTGAGCTCAGTAATACTTGGTTCAATGCTCTTGGGACTAGAAGACCCTCTTGTGCACTGATTAACTCACTGCTGATGAGAAAGGAGGTTTGTTGTTTTTTTTTTTTTTTGCAAAGCCCAGCTGTCTAATTATTTGATTCTACGAAACAAAGCTTCTGAATTAATAGAACTGAATATGTGGTCTTTAAGCATGTTCCCACTTAACATCTCACTTCAAGTGGCATCCTCCCTGGTGGCTGCTGCTTGTCTGGTCTGCTGTGCTCATCAGATACCCAACCTGGCAAGTACCACGTGGCTGTGCAGTTGAGCCCTGCATTGCTTATTGTTGGGAAGGAAAGGAGAGAAAGGAGAATTTTCAGGGAAACACCAGGAATTGTTTCCACACAGCAAGCAGTTCTCTTCCTATCTTTCCTGCTTCCTTGGTAGCATTGGACAGTGTTAACAGCTGACTAATAATCAACTACCTGCTATGAGAGTGGCTGAGCTATACTGATCTGTGGTGACCACTTTTGCTTTTTAAGTCTTACATCCCACATGCTGTTGGTGTACACTAACCTGTGTGCTTGGTGCCTGCTGAGCTCGGTGATATTCAGTTCCTATTTTTGTACCCTTAAAGTCTTCAACTGCAGTGCATACTTGAAAGAATGGACACAGAGGAAATTATACCTACATATTAATTACTGTCTTAATGCCAGAAACAAATAATTTCCCTTTAAATTTCAACAGAAATAGCTGCCATTTTTTTTTGTAGTGTAAGGTGTGTGGACTGTAAAAACATTATAAGTCCTTAGAATTTATGATGAAGAATCATGAATTGAAAAGAGATCTTAAACTGTTTTTTCTTTACATTGTATATTTTTAAATTGACAGTCCTAGTCTGAAAGTGCAATTACCTTCTCTTCTGCCTGACATTAAGTATGTTCTTTTTATTGTTGTTCTGAAGGTTATTTCTTACTATTACAGTTTTACCTTGTCATGACTCAATCCAAACTTCAACATTTACTGATTTCAAGAGCTTTGAACGAGCTGATGTTTGAGACGAAAGCTTTTTTCATTACTTAGATTACATATTTGTGTGGGATGAGAATCAGATGGCAGCATTTTAGAAATCTACTTCACTGCTTCAGTCTTTTGTGCCAGTTATCTGTCTGGTCAGGACTTGGATATAAAAGCTTGGAAATTAGAACTGGCACCTGTAGGTCTTTTTGTTTAAAGCTGTGTTAAGTTAATGGAAACAGCCAGAACTGGGGACCGGGCGGGCAGAGGAACAGACTGGGGTTGATATTCTCTCTACTGAAAGACAATGGCATGATACTCAGGAAGCAGTGCACAGTGTGCTGGGTACAAATTTACTGGAGGAAAAATGAGTTTAACAGAAACTACATGGAATGATTAAGTACTGTTAGCTGCATCTGTTATGTGGTTTGTGCTGATCCAACTTTGTGCAGTGCCAAATCCTGGAATTTGGGAAATGTAAAACTTTTAAATCTTGCATCTAGCAAATGATATTGGAATAATTTGAGAGTTCTGTTGACTTTGTGGTTATTTGTGACACACACACACATACACATTGAAAACAAAATAAAGTAGAACAAAAATCCTACAGAATTACTCAAACAAAATATATTGGCTTTGAAAATACAGTATTTTGTCTTGTATTTTTGCTATATAGTGTCTTATGGATAGAATATGTCTATGATTAACTGCAGGTGTGAATTTGTGCCTGGGAAATAGATGCCTCTTCCAGAATTTGACCTCCAAATGAAAATTCTTAATATTTACTGGTGGGGAAAAAAAGAGCATTGGATCCAATTCTTCAACTGATAGAAGAAACTGCTAGTAATGACGCATGCTTCTTACTGACTTTTTAGCTGTGTTCATGCAGAGCCTTGATATGCGTCAAGATGTGCATTGGAGTTCTTTTGAGTGCATGTGTGAAGATAGTATGATGTGACTGCATTGCGAAAGCATGAATGTCAAATGCACTGTCTTGTCTGTGCTTATGTGTCTTAGAAATCTCGGCAGGTCAACTTATAACACAGCATGTATTCATTCATATATCTGCACTTCGAACTACAAGATTGTTATTTGCAAAAATAAACCTACATTTGTTATAACAAAACAATTTTCTACAAAGGGCACTGCAATTTGAAGACAGTGTTAGATGGTAAAGACAGGGTTAATAAACTTTTTTAGAGCTATAGGAACATGCCCTAAACCTCAGCATTATTTATCTGTGGCAAGAATCCTCCAGTGTTTTGTTTAGATGGTGTATTAGCTGGTGAACAGATTACTGTCTTTGTGGATGCTTCTGATCTGCTGTCTCAAGTTCTGGGGAAAATGCTGTTACCTCCTTACTGAGGAATTATTTTTGTGACCTACTTATGGTGGCATTCTGTGGTCCAGTGGGGCCTTTTATCCATCACCCCACTTCAGTTCTGTATACGTTGACAAAAAGACTTTTTGAACACCATTTAAAATTTTTAAGCTATCAAAGACAATTTATCATGGCTCTTGTATCAGCGTCATACCTGGGGTTCTTTACCTGAGATACACAGCATGGGTTGCCTTGTCTAAGTGTTTTTCTACTTTTAATAAGTATCAAAAGGAGTTATCTACCAGCCACCAGGGACAGAGGAAAAAAGATAATTCTTTTCAGGACAAAAAAAAAAAAAAGCAACAAGGGATTTTGGTTTAGTTCTTCATAAGTCATCTGAATCCCAATTCCTGTATATAATAGGAATTTATTCCCTATATTTATTCAAATACATTATATGTAATTTGTAGTTTTGTAATAAGTTCAACTAATACATGTGTATGTGTTAGTATATATTGTGTGGATATATAGTTTTTATATAGGTGACTTATATGTATATACAAATAGGACTTCTTACAAAAGCTCCTGTAAGTCAGATTCATGTGAGTTGGGACAGGTGAAGTACAGTGGCTGTGATGTACCAGGTGGTAGAGCCACATGAACATTCCGAAACTGTGATTTAAAACAAAACCAAAAACCCATCATATTGAGATTTCTAGTTTAGCTGTTGTCCGCAGCGTAAATCTGAAAGTTGCTTTTTCTTCATCCTCCAGAGTACAAGTCAGCCACTACAGCTATTTTTGGCAGGCAAATATTGCTTTAGCTAGGAACCTATTGTATGCTATTCCTTTTAGAACATTTTCATAAATACATAAATCATAATAATGGGTCTGAGCAGGACAGATTGTTCTTTCAAGTTTTAGTTAATCTGTGTTGCCCTACTCTCTGCAAATAGGCACAATGGTAGGTAGAAATAAAAAAGACAAAAACCTTTGGCAATACCTCAGAAATAGTAGTAGCAGCCATCAGTAATATCAGCAATCTGTAAAATCCTGCTTATTTCAGTTCTCTTAGTACCAGTGAGTTCTGGTTGTTTTTTTTTTTTTTTTTTTTTTTAATTTTTTCTATCTCCCATTTGATTTTTCATGAAAATTATCTCATTTCTATTAGAAATTACTTTATTCAGAGTGTAAGAATAAAAAATTATCTTCTGTTATGTAGACTTTAGCTTGAGTGTATTCCTGAGGGACTTTTTTTCTCAGTGGAAAGAACATTATCAATGGAAAACGCAACTTTGTTACTTTATCTCAGCCTTTCTCAAACAAATCAGTTTTGATTTTTTCCTATGCAATTACAAGAATTACTCTTGTCTTCTGAATGCTGCAAATTTATATGCAAAATGTCAGGAAGGTTGGGGTTTCAAACATTACGATTTCCTGGCTTCAGAAGTAATGGGCCAAAGTGATGCCTCGGCAGAAGATGGCAAGGCTTCTGGGCTTATCTCCAAACTTCCATTATGCAATGGCTTTGTTGCATCTGTGCAGCACCTGTTGGAGGAGGGATATTGTATGAATCCGCAGTTTGAGCAATGGTTGCTGACAGAAGCAGTCAGCTAAGGACAGGGAAAACTATCCGATTCAAGCTACCCTTGTGTCTTTAGCCATATAGAGAGATCACTCAAAGGATAGGGTGAAAAAAAAATGAGTCAAGCATATGTCTGAAGTTTCTGGAGTGCCAATCACTCTGAAGAAATCTTTGCTGATGAAATGATGATGGCTTTATAGAAACTGCACCATTTTCTATCATCGTGCCAGTAGCAAAACTGCCTAGTTTCCTCATGGCACGAGCCAGGGAACTCTTCTTGCCAAGCAGAGAGAAGCTGTTGTGACAGGAGATGTAAATGTTAACAGTGAATCTTTTTCAGTTTGGTCACTGTGAAAGGATTTCATTCTCTCCTATCTCTTGAGATAAAGGTGGGGAAAATGACTGCTAGCTATCCCAGAAATGTGGCAGAAATGTGGGGTACACCCCAGAAGGGCTTGGTACAGTGAATAAACCTAAAGTACTAGGTTCTGAGGAGCATGAAAGATGCTAAGTGTGGGGTAAGAAGGAACTGATTAGGCTGTTTAGAATCTAATCCTGGCAAAGGTATCTAAGCATGCTGGGTTAAATGGGCACGGATTGCGAGAAAAACCTTGAAGGCTGAAAACACCTGGGAAGAAATAAAATGGGAAACCTAATTTTGTAAGTGAAAAAGCGAAGAAGAATGTATGGTAAAAGATGGTTGGAAAAAAAAAAAACAAAACTAGGCATATGCCAGCTGTGTGAAACTGCATTTTCTGTGATGTTATGCGGAATGCATCTGATGCTGAGATCTAAATTGAAAGTGAGCAGGTATTCACCTGTGCCTGTAAAGGTCCAGAGGGCAAGCCTTCAGTCTATCAGAACTGTAAAGAACAGGGGGAGGGTGACTGGGGAAAAAGCCAGGAGGCAGATTGATGGAGAGATTACTGGAGATCACAGTTCTCTCCTGGTAGAGTGGATGGACACTGGAGAGCCATGATAAGCACTGATTCCAGGGGTAGGTATGTGTGTAAAAGGCAAAGTGAGATGTGTGATCAAGGTGGCATTTAGAGGGAGCTGATTTGTGTAGAGAAGGCCTGTAGAAGGGCAGGAGGAATTGGAGAGTCAAACTTTGCTGACTGGAATGAAGTTTCAACGTCTATTCTGAGTCAGAACAGTGCACGCAAGTCCTGATATGGATGACATGAGAGAGAGAATAATTCATTTACAAGGAAAACAAAAGGCAAGGGGAGTGATGGAAGAACCTCAAATGAAGAAAACTGAGAAATAGCAGCTACTTTTAAACTGCTTTGGAAAAGAATAGCACATTTGCTATGCCTCAGAAGAAAAACAAGATGGCAGTTTAACTCCTTCTGCATAGACTGAATGGATAAGTGTAACAATAAGTGAAAGACTATGACTTTATATTGAGAGTTATTCCTTTATTCATGTTTGGCATGATTTTAGCAATCAGTTTATAAGCTGTCATAAAGTAGTGATCTCCTTCATCTTTAAGAAAAAAATTCACAACTTAGAACAGAGTTGGATGACTGATTTTTGCAACTTGAAACTCAATTGTTATATAGATTGGAGCTTCAAGTAGCTCCAATTTTATGCTCTGAAATGGGCATAAATGAGTGCTGTGTATTGTGCGTGCATTTTGCTGCTTTGTTTTTATTAAATACATGTTAATAATGATATCTCTATGAAGCATTTATGATGTCCTGGAGTTTCATAATCAAATGGCAGTAATCAGTTCTCTTTGTCAGCCAGTAAGACTTTGAAAATGGACTTCTTCATTATAACATTTCTAGCTAATGGTCATTCTGACTGACTTATGTGTAATGGTAATGAAACTTAAACTGCTTTTCTGGTTATCAGAATTGTATAAATAGAAGCTGAAATGCAGTCTGAAGAAGACCACATGCAGATAGCAAAATGTGAACTTCATAAATGCAGTATTTGGAAATCTGTTTCTGCTAATGCATCCTGTTATGAGAACAAGTATTGCCATTACTGATAAATGCTTTAATGGTCCTTCTTCAGCAAGAAAATACCATAAGCAGTGCCGTAAAATAACGTGGAAATGGCACGTGTGATGTGCAAGGATTTGTTTTTTGTTCTAGACACTGTTCTGATGTTTATATAGCATGAAGAATGAATGATATGGAAACATAATGCAAGACTGCTGTTTGGAGACCAAAGGAATAGATCCTTTCAGAATATTCCATGTTTGAGTTCTGTTTGATATGACTGCAACAGTGCAGGCCGTGAAGTTTGTTAGCAGCTCTCCATATAGGAATGAGATGGTGGGAAGTTCTTGGAGGATGAATTGGGCTTGACTAGTGCTTGTAAGCTTTAAGGGTCATCACATAGGAAGGTAGAAATGCTGTAGTGATGTGCAATTAAACAAATGTGTGATGAAGAAATATACTGCAGAATGCATGCAACACTTTGAAATGCAGTGAAGTTCTCTCTGGAAGAGGGATTTTGTTTGATTTAGGATTGACACTATGGAAAATTCTCAAGAGAACTTGATGTGCATATTCCTTGAGATAATTGGTTAGCACTGAAAAGTGAGTAAACGGTTTTCACATTGAAGTAAAATACACTTTGCAGAGCACTAGAGAAATCAATATTTTCAGTTGAATAAGGCTGTAACTGTGGATTGATGTTTGAAAAGGCAAACAGCACTCTTAAGCAGGAATTTCTCTTTGAAAGGGACTATTTCTGATATCTCTTTGCCACTTGGTGGCAAAGTGAGCATTTCGGGAAGAGGGCAGGCTTGTGCATAAAAACTGCAGCACAGGTAACTTCTTTCCAACTTCTTTCCAACTGTCACATCAAGTGCCCCTTTGAGCTGCATGATTTGTGTCATGTCATAGCTGCAACGTCTGCAAGATGTGAATCCCCACAAATTCATCTGGATTGTCCAGTGCAGCCTGGTTCCTGGTTTCAGAGAGATACCTTCCTTTTCTGCAGCTGCTCTTTGCTTAGGATAGGCAAGTACTTATCCTGAAAAAATATTGTGCAGTTGTGGAACTCTTGGCCTTAAGTGCACATTAAGTATCACTTTACATGTGTAAGTTTTATATTCCATAATGACAAAGTGCGTCTTACGTTTTAGCTATTTAAATGGTTTCTTTCTCTTACTCACCATCCAACTGATGAAAGGAACAGGAAAATACACTTGGGTTAAAGAGGATATTATGATGGTAGTCATCTTTTACTGACTTTAAAGACTTCTTTGCTTTCCAGTGTTGGTTCCCTCTGTAAACTCAACTGTTCTGTAAAACTACCCATTCTCAGTAGGATAAGAGATGCTAAGAATAAAAAGCTCATGTGCTAGGATAAAGACAGTAAGATTTCTTACCATTTCCCATCCTGGGTAAAATATTCTTGATTTGAGAGAGCTGGTCTAATTTATTGCCTATTAAATATGGAATCATAGAATGGCAGGGTCGCCAACCACCAGACCAGGCTGCCCAGAGCCATGTCTGACCTGACCTTGAATGCCTGCAGGGATGGGGCATCCACAACCTCGTTGGGCAACCTGTTCCAGTACATCACCACCTTCTGTGTGAAAAACTTGCTCCTACTATCTAACCTAAACCTCCCCTATCTCACTTTAAAACCCTTGTCCTATCACTATTCACCCTTGTAAACAGCTGTTCCCCCTCCTGTAAATTGTAAGCATACAATTGGATGGTAAGAAAGACCCTCCAAAAAGATTACTTCCAATCAGATATAATTATAAATTCAAACTATCATGAATTTCAGAGTTGAGAATATAGGAATAGTATGAGAAAAATTATGTTAAAGGAAAATATTGTATATTTTCACTGTGGTTTGCATAGATAATAAGAATATTTTGGATTTACACAACTTACTGCCAACTGTCTGGGAGGCATTTTCTTGGCTCTTGACATTCATCATTTGCTTTTCTTCACAGATTTCAGTAAAGTTAATCTTGAACTCTGTGGAATAGAAGGCAGCAGTTTTGAAGCATGCAACTTGCACAAAACTGGAAGCTTGCTACATTTGATACATTCTATTATATCCATTTGATTTTTATACAGTGCCATAGCATCTATTATGAGAATTCATGAATTAATTATTTGAATTACAAAGATTTTTCTGCTTGTTTTGTGAGAAGCGGAAGTTCTTCCCTTCTTTTGAAGCTATTCTAATTTAATAACTCAGAAACTCAGATTGGCTTTTGGCTAAAATGAAAAATCCATATTCTGCATGACAATTAGATTTGTGATTACAGATAGAGGAAAAGAATATGCGCTTGCTTCACTTATTTCTGGGGGCCCTTTTCCAGTATTGAAATGAAAGGCAGTTGTAGCTGGTGCTATCCCAAGGTCTTCTGGCTTTTGGGTTTTTTTTGTTTGTTTGTTTATAGGTGTGGGGGTTTTTTAGTAGAGAATATTTTATGTAGTTCAAGGTTGGAAAAGATTATTGGAAGTTTTGTAGACATAGGCAAATCAAAAGTACAGATTTGATTTAAAGTTTATGGTGTGTTTTAGTGATGAATAGTACGTGGTGATACATATGAATTGATTGTATAAAGAATGTTTTGATTAAGCTCTGTTTAGGGAAATATTTGACAAACAATTATAGAAGAAAGATTTTCTTTTTTAAAGGTATGAAAATTACTTTCACGATTGCAAGTGGAAATGGAAAATTGTAATTTACAGCCACTAACCAGTGCAGCTTGAAGGGAATTTTGTTTATATACATATATGTTCTTAAACTGTTGTTTTTGTAAAGGAAATTCTTTCATTCTTTTTGGTAGGTACAACATGTATTCCCATGTTGGGAAGAAATGAAATCCCAAACTGTTTCTGTTTATGAGATTCCAAACAAACATCTCTTCTCCTTGCCCTCAGCTGATCCCCTGAAGGAAAAAGCAAACAAATGAACAAAGAACTCCCCCTACACACATTTGTTGGTTATTAGAGAATCTCTGAGCCACTTTAAATTATGGGCAAAGCATTAAAAGGAAAATAAAAATGGCAGTGTTTCTCTTTTTTTGATGCTGCTAAAGGTCAGATTTGATATATTTATTTGACTGCTTGCATGCTCTCTCTGGTCTCGTCTTCCCTGCCAGTCCATTATCTGGGAAATTTATTCCCACCAATGTTTCTTCTAATGAGAGAACTGTAATCGTGGCCATACACCAGCCTTGAATGTAAATAGGATATGAGTTATCATTTTTATCATTTAGCTCTCTCAAATTGTTATGGCCATCATCTCACCTATTTTTTTATGTGTTGCAGCTGGCAAAAAATTCTGCTCTTATTGTTGGAGATGGAAAATGATAGTAATAATAAATTTTGTTCACCACGAAGATGGCTTGGTGTTTCAGCCTTTCTCTTCTTTCCTAAAACACAGAGCAGATGAAAGATGTTTCATGAGAGAAAGAAGTGGGAACAAAGCCTCATTAATCTTTTCATGTGTCCCCTTAGCCCCCAGACATTTTTTTGTGGGGATATTTTTGTCAATTTTGAAAGAACTGAAAAAAAATCAAGGAAAATTCCCCCTCTGAAGGGGAAAAAATCTAACTTGATTGCTTGTGTAAACTGTTTAATCTCTGGTATGTCTTGTAGTATGGCTATCTACATTTGTACAAATATAAAAGGAACTTTATACAGTTTGTTACAGTTTAGACTAGATCTCATCTACGTAATTCATATTTCAGGGCTGTTCTTTTTTTTCAAGGTGATTGGCCAGATGACAGTTCAGTCACTTTGCTTTCATTTAGTAAACAAACTAAATAGATGTGGGCATTATTTATCTTTTGAGAGCAGTTTCAGGTAAATGCTTGTATGTACATGTTTCAACTAGACACGATAGTAGTCACTGATCCAATGACTACTAGAATTTTGATAAATTTAATTGGAATGCTTTTGGACTCTTTGGAGAAAATCTACGTAATAGTTTCTGTTTCAGGTCTAATTTGAAAACAAAACTAAGAATGTCAAATCTTACTTTTTCCAATCTTTTTTTAAAATATGTGCTTACCTGAGCTAAGACTTCGGATCTTTGTCTTTTTAGACTTCATTCCTATTCTGGTCTTTCCTCAGTGGGGTCGTTAAACACAATAACAGTGTTTCAATGTCTTTCTGAACCTGTGTCAGTCTTTGTGAGTCTTCCAGCAATAGAGATTTTTTCAGGCTTTTTATGGTGTCTTTTTGGGAACAGGCAAATGTCACCTACTTTATATACCTCAGGTACTATCAGGCATAATAGTTGTGAGACTAAAAATGTTTTGTTTTTAAATTCCTTAGTGAAAACATTCAGCTTGAATGTTGCACATTTTTCAGTTAGTGATACCACTTAATGTTTTTCTTGCCATTTTAAAGCCTTTTTTTTTTTTTTTTACAGTGGGTGCATATAATGTGCTTTAAAATAAAAGGTAAGAGATGAAGAAATGGTCATCTAACCGAAATGTCATGAAGTACATTTTTCTCCCTAATTAGGGAACTAGATATTCCTATTATACTATGCTCTAAATGTAGTCCCAAAGCAGATCTTTAGCAATTTTTCACTTCTTTTTGAAGTGAACTGCTTTGCTTGTTGCTGCACTATTATCAGTGAAAATCAGATGTGTGTGAGTTCAAGAAAAACAGAAATAAAAAGCCTCTCAATCTGAGGTCTTTGAATAAATGTGAAGTTCGTGTTGCTCAGCACTTCCTTGTTCATTGAACTGTAGTTTTGTGAATAATTTGTCATGAAGGCTTATACATTTTCCTTGCTTGTGAAGCTGCTGTCCCTTTTTTCCTGTGATTGCCAGAATCAGTATTGTTTTAGGGAATAAAAAGGCTGTGCATGCACATATGTGTAGCTATGCTTCATCTCTCTTACATTCCATTGTCCCACCTACTTGACTTAAGTAGGTTGATGTTAGGTTGGACTTAATATAAACCAACGACAGAGATGTGCTGTTCTGGAACTGTTGCCTGATGACCAAATTGTGAACCCCTGCATTGATGTGAGACTGAACCAGCCAGCCTGGGGGCTCATGGTGGAGGAAGCACCATGGAGGGATACCCCACATCTCCCCCAGCCGTGGCACTGCTATGCAGCATGGTGAAACAACCCTGGGAGAGAGGCAGTCTCTCTGCTTGTTTTCCTCTTTATTTTCTGATATAAATGTGAGTAGATGTTGCATGCTGGGAAACTCCTCATACACACTGAGATGTCACATTTCAGAATCCTCTCATGGTTTCTGACATCAAGGGACATTGGGAATATGTAGATGGAAGTATTGTTTGTAGGGTGAGGCTCCTTTGCTTCACACTCATTCTAATTCAGCCTCTGTGGAAGTTTGAAATGGGCTGTATTTGCTCCGATCCATCTACTGCAGGGCTTTACAAACAGTGATGTATGTGTGCCCAGCCTAAAATGTGCTACCTTAACTTAGTAAAATGGTCTGTTTTTCTAGACCGAAACTTCAAAAAACTCCATATGAAACATATTTATAGTCTCACAAAGTGTAAAAGGTAAAAGAAGTAAAATTGAAATCAGAGTCTGTTATCAAGTATCTCTTAGCATGCGAAGGTGGACTTCTATGGCTTGGATGTAAGGTATGATCTCTGCATAACTATTTTCAATCTCAGTTGGCAGAGAATTAATTTGCACTATCTAGCAAATTTTGTAGGATTTCTTTGGTATTACTCTGTTGCTTACCTAATTTTTGGTTTAGTATCCTGTTGCTAGTCAACTGGAACTCTTACAAACCTCATTTGCTAAGGGATGCCTCAAAGCAAGCTAATTCCTCCTTATAGGGAGCAAGGGAAGGAATTTAATCTCTTACCTTTCTCCCTCCCACTGAGTAACCTCCCAGCCACTCTGGGCTTCACTCCCAGTCTCCCTTCAGTTCCATCCTCGAGGGATATGTTTGTCCTCAAGGCTCTTAACTTCAGTTAGCTAACATGTGTTAAAGTAACTGTGAAGATAAGGCAGCTCAATTTTGATCCATGTTAGTATCTCATGTTCATCTGGACTTCAATACACAAATTATTTTTAACTTCTTAATCTGAGTAAAATCTGACTTTGCTCATCTTTACTTCTATTTTATGTTCAGTTTGTTTATCTCAGCTCAGAGTACATTTTTCTTTTCAAATCCAGTTATTTGTCCTCCTCAAGGAGTAATAAATTTTTTCTTGATAGTATAGGAGAGTTTGTGGTTATTCATTGAGTATTTAATCGGAAGGCTTTCTTCCTCTTTGCATCTTTAGTTCACTTCTGCTTCTATCCTAGAATGCTGTTCTGGCCTTGAATGTTTGCTGCACTTTTCATTAAAAGGAGAAGGGAGTCTGACTGGGTTACTGCCAGCCTACCACATGCTTTTTAGGCCAGGATAATCTTCAACACGGTAACTTTGTCTATAGTGAACCATGCTAGTAATCAAGCACATCTTGAAGTGGAGACCACCACTCTATTTTCATGACTTCCCACAAAGCATTGTTTTTTGGGGGTGGTTTTCCTGTTTGCTTGAGATAATAGATCTCTGCTTGAGTGAGTCTTTGCAAACAAGCAGGTTGACACATAGGCTGTGTTTTCTTTAGAATAAAAGTTGAGGAAGGCAGTAATGATGGCATTTAAATTGTTGTTTTTAAGACATTCTTTTTGTGAGAAAGAGATGATAAGAGTTCATTTGCCTTCCTGCCTCTCAGCACTTATTCCATTCCTGTGTAGGAAATACTTGATTTAACCTTGAATTTTGTCTTATTATAACAGAATATTGCTTGAGATGCAAGAAGTACTAGGCAGTCAATCTGTAAAGTGATCTTGCAGTAAACATTGAGTGCCACAAGCTTTTGTTAAATTAATTTGTGGATTTCTACCTAAATGAAATGGCAATTGCCTTTTTTTTTTTTTTCTGCCTTGCTTTTCTGACACAAATAGTAGGGTTTTAGCTGGACTTCCAAGTTGCTCAGCTATTTGGATTTGGATGTTTTGGTACGGGCAGCAGCTTGCTCACAGCCATCTTCTTGTTAAAACCCATTGCACACAGTTACAAAACAGGTCACCAATAACAAGTTGTGCACCCCTTGCTTCTTGCACGCAAGTCACTCTACTTTATAAATAGAACTGTACTGATAGACAGAACTTGGCCTGTCCTGTTGTCCTCTTATGCCAGTTATTTTGATTTAAAAATAGAACTGTCCTAGTAGATATGTATCAACGAGGTTGTGAAAGTTCACTTCTGGACACTACTGTAATTAAGCAGTAAGTTGCAGGGAGCAGTGTGCGTGTTCTCTTCAGGAACGTAAAGAGTTTTGAAGTACAATGGTGTTAATGTCAGTTTTCAAGTAGCGATACGTTTCCAAATGGTAACTGTGTTCCTTTGCTCATCAGGGCATACCTGGATGCACAGACAAACTTCCACAAAGAAATAACTTTTTATAAGTGCTCTTTAAAAGCAACCAAACTGACAAAGTTCAGTGGTCCCAGACCTTGTAGACAACAGGCAGTAATTGTTACTCCTAATTGGTCAAACTGCACCCTTGGCTGCAGCAGTACTGCTGTGTGTTTAAATATATATTCTTTCTGAATGGTCGTCTTTCTTTAGCATATTTTAATGCAATTTTGAATTGGTGTTGATCTTTTTTTTTTAAATATTAATTGAAGCTCACTTCAGAATCTTGAAGTCTTCCTTGATTTGTTGCTTTTCAGAAAGTTGGTTGTTGTTTCTCAGGCATTGTGCCTCAGCTGCAATTTAATGTGCACAAGGAATCAGGTATTGAAAATCTTTATTTTTCCCAAATAGACCTATTTGACTTTTTCTCTCTCTAGTTCAATTACTTTAAGTATTCAGATGTATGGATTTACACAGAATATGCAGAAGGCTTGGGGATGGAAGAAGGTTTACTTGAATAATTTCTTCCGTATAATTTTAGAGGCGGACTGATTTCAACTGTTACCAGATTTACTACCGGAGAGAAATTTTGTGGGCTTCACACAAGAAGTTTGAAAAGCACAATCTGAACACATGTTTTTGTTATGTTTCTTTCCTAAAAGCCTTTCCTGAGAAATTGCTAGTAGATTTCTGCAAAATACTTTTCTATTTAATACTTAGCTGCTCCTGCTGTCATAGTGGCTTTACCTAGAGTAAAAATTTGGCAAATTTGGAGGTAAGGAGGAAATGAAACACAATTCATAAAAGGTTCTGAATGTTGACATGTGAACATTTACTTGAAATGGGAGAGGAATAGGTACATTACATTCCTTTCTAGCAGAGTTGCTATGGTTAGCTGTACAATACAGGGGATGAAAAGTGAGATCTTTCCCTACCTCTTAGAGCGAGCATTTTGTGACTGCAAAATTCCTGTATTTCTTCATCTGGATTTTTCCTTCTTGTTCTATATGTACACATTGGAAAGACTTTTTTTTTTTTTTTGTGAAAATTAATGAAAATGGAAGAAAAGGACAAATACAAAGGATTCTGAAACAGGAAGCCAATGAGGTCATTGCTGCTTCGGAAGTAATTAGGTGCCCTGCAAGATAGGAACCAGGATATAAGAATCCTCAAACCTAATAAACATAGTCTCATCTCATGGACTGGACTAGAATGTACACATCTGAGTAACAACAGTTCAGCAGGGACATGGGGCATTCCTTGATCTATGTACACTGAGCTCAGTGATAGGTTTAAATGTCAGCTTCTTGAGAGCTACCAGGTTGCTGGGGAAAGAGACCTTTTTATTCATTTCTATTTATGCAGAATCATGGCATTACTTAATGATCTTTTATTTAAGAGGTGACTCCATAGGTATGCAATTAACTGAGCATGTCACAAATTACATATGCTTTAATTTAACTAGTCAATTTATTTATCAAAGTTTTAACTTAGTTTTACAAGACACGATTAAACTGTGCTTGAGCTCTACTTACATGGACTTATTTCAGAAAACATTAAGTGTTGTTCAGTGCTATGTACACAAGACAAAAACAGTTTTGAAAATATAAGATTTGTTTTCCATGCACTTTGGGATAGAAGGTATTTTGAGCGTTTATGCATTGTTTTAACCACGGTTAACCAGCAGAGAGCACTTCAGTTTATAACATAACATCTATTCTTAAAAAAAAAAAAAAAAAAAAAAGTGAAATTGGGAGAGGCTGGAGGTTTTTTCCTTTCTTTGAGACAGCCATTAGAAATCACATGTCTGGGAAAATGAAATTCCTAGTTTTGTTTATTATCAATGGTGATTGCATTCTGTACAACATACTGCTTAGTAAGTATAAATGTTATTGTATGCTAATGACATAAAGAAAATTTTAAGGGAAATTTTATGAGTGGTCTCTGGATAGTGTTTATTTAAACTTTGCACCATATGAGGTATGGTTCCTTAAAAATACCCACCTTAGCAGGCTGATAAAGAGAATTCTAGTTTTGAGCCTCGGGTTTAGCTGGCACTGATCCATTTCCAGTGCATGCAAACAGTGAGCACTAGGACTTGTTGCTAACATACGGAAATTAACCTCCATGTGATGGTGCTGTTGTGGCAGCTCACTGAAATCACTTGTGGAGAATGAGACAAGGAGGTAGAGTTGGGGCAAATGGCGTTGTATAACATGGGTGCATTAAATCTTTTTTTCGGTCTGTGATATTGGTTGTCATAGATCAGAAATGAGAATGAAGGGGAGGAAGGTGTGAGCAATGGGAATAGGAGAATCTTGACTGCAAAGCCCCTGAAACCAATCATGATTGTCACTTGCCACCTCTGATGTGACCGGAGCCCTCAGAAATGGGAAAATCAGTGTACTGCTAACTCAGCTCAGTGGTATGGCAGCAATGGATGAGGCTGCTGCATGATGTCTGATAACCTCTTCTATATTTCCCCCGTTCCTCTGCTCCCCTCCCACCTATCTTGATAGAGGGGAGAGATTCTAAGAGAGAGAGTCAATATGGGAATCGTGGGTGCCTGAGGAGAGGTATGTGGTAATGACATCAATGCAATGTCTCGTGAATGACTGTTGTCATGGCTGTTGGTAACACGAGTTATGTGTAACGTAGCTTAATGGGCACAGGCTGGAGAGAATTATTATTATTGAAGTCTCTGACCTCTCTTGATTTTTTCCATTCTGTGGAGTAGATCAGCGGCATGTGGAAACATGATCTGAAACCTGCCAGTCATGCACACACATGAGGCACGTAACGCTTCTGTGAAAGAGCTGCATTAGAAGAGAGACTACAAATCCTGTCACAGGAACAGGCATACAAGGGAGGAGCAAGCTTTCACAGGCAGAGATAGTTGTAAATACGTGTTTTGCTGAAATACTGCTGCTGCTTTTATGAGATGAATAATTAATACTACAAACGTTGAGTTCTGAGTGGCAATTTGCAGCTTCTTTGGATGGAGATATGGAGCTGCTGGAAATGTAAACATCTCATCTAGCAATTTCTTCAGCAGTGTGTTGTGCCTTTTATTGTTTGAATCTGCCTGGGAGTGGCTTTAAGATCCAGTAACCTGATCTTCTATCACTCTCGGAGGCTTCCTTTTCTGGTATGCCCCGATGCATTCAACACATGTTGGTATTGTGCACGACCGGCAATCAGAGCGATTCGAGCTCACTTTCTCTGTCTGCAAGAAATGGCAAATCATCTGCTGGTGAATGCTTCTGACTTGTCAGCCGTCTGCAGCTAATTTCTGCCTGGCTCATCAACCCCATTTCAGAGACTGGAAGCGCTGTGGATGACCAAGCTGGGAAGTGTTGTCATGATCCTATCTCAGGAGTGAAGACTAGCTAAGAATGAGAATGCTTTCTCTTTTCTTTAGAGGAATCGCAGACTGTTTGATGTGAGAACACCCAGTTTCTCGCTGAGGAAAAGAGCAAGGCTGTGAACGATTCAAGTCAGTGCAGGAGGAGCAGAGACTGGCTTTAAACAGCAGTTATTCTGTTACTTGTCTGAGAAACGTCAGCAGATGGACTTTGGTTTCAGGGCTGTGAATATTTGCAGTGGCTTTGCATGTTGGAATACAAGCAGTGATCTCTTTTACTCCCTTTCCCCTGTACATTACCTGCTGAAAAATGAGTGAGGAAGCAAAGGAGAAAAATGCTAAACCAGCTCACAGGAAAAAGAAAGGAAAAAAGGTAACTCCCTGTTTAGACACTTTGCTGTAATGATTTGTTGTTGTTTTTTTTCCCATTTTGTTTTCCTAGTCATTTTGTGTTCTGAGCAGTGTGCTTCTGGATGTGGCATGGCTTTGGATAATATACTTAGAATGAGGATGACTGTAGAATTGAGATGGTTTTGTTTGTGCTAGATGCTGATGGGTGTGTTCTCTTCTAGAATCAGTAATAACATCAGAACTCAATTATTTTTTATTATATAAACATTCAAATGTTTAAATATATGATAATCATAGAATTTCTGTGTGGCTGTAGTTTTCCCTGTGCATTCCAAATGTGGCATTGACATGTAAACAGTATCTAAATGAAGCCTTTTCCAAACAAGAGACTGATAATCAACATGTGCTCTTGTAAAAGAATATTATGGACATTGCTGAAGAAAGCAAGTTTTCCAAATAGTTTTTATTTTTAAAAAGTGGCACTTGAATCAACCTTATATACCATGGGGGAAATGTGGTTAAACCAAACTCTGGATAAAATTCCATTTTCAGTGGCGCTAATTTATGTTACGCTTTAAGTCTTTTGCCTGAAACTGTACTTAGATGGATTTGATACATTATTGCTTTCTGTGGTGCAGTTCTTGCTTTTCTGATATCCATTTTTTCTTCTCCCATTTAGAAACAGGTGATTTTTATGTGCCAGGTTGTTAAACCTAGGAAGTTGACTTCTTCAGGTTTTTTACTCATTATAAATATTAACTCGCTGTATTAATTTATAATGTGAATTCCCTGAAACTACTGTCAGAAAATGCATCTGAAATGTTGATTATTGCTGTAGAGAATCTGTTCAGACTCCCACCCTTTTTTTCTAAATGTGCCTTTATATCATATGAAAGTGTATGAGAGCTTCTGAGTTAATCCATTTCCTTGGTGAAGGATTTAATAAAGATTGTCAAAAATGCAAATTAAATCAGACTGTCCGCTCTATCTTGCCAGAAATGGAAAGAGCAGCTTTGGAAAGGAAGCAGGGAGAAATATAATTTTAAAACACTCTTAATGGTAAATTAGGATACTTTCCTGACATACCAAAAGCATCAGGCATGATACATTGCCTCAGGGATAGAAGACATGTTTACAACTAGATTCTGGGATGGCGTTAAGCTTTGAACATATTAATATTTTTTACTATTTTTCAAAAGCTTTTTTTATGGCATTTAGCAATCTAATTTGATAGTACATAGCAAATTTTGTTACTTAAGCTTGTGTATAGATTTGTCTTCCAAACATTAGCCAACAGAACAGGCTGGGCAATGTAGGATGGTGTCAAGTTTGGAGTCTCACTTGTTGTTCTAGTGGTGGTTGGTGCTGGTTGTAGCTTCACATCGTAAAAGGTGATGTTCCACCTGTGGGTAGGAGCTACAGCTGTCCTGTCCAAAGTCACCCTCTACTGACTGGTATGATGTCATTTTTCTTAAGGCAGGGAAAAACTGTCAGACTTGTTTATGTTCGTGAGTTATGGCTGTGAGCATTGAAGGCCAACGGCAAAATGATGCTTTGTGAGGTAATGGCAAAGCCTGCTGTATTGCCTCGGACCTTCGCCGCATGAGCTGCAACGAACAGTGCGTGACTGCAAACCATTGCATTTCAATGGGGAAGAAGCTAGAGGTGTTGTTCTGCTGTTCTGTTTGATTTTTCTTAATGCTGATGGAATTGAGATTGTTGCTGGGTTATGCTGTATCAGTGTTAGGTGTGTCCCTCATGACCAGCGCACATCAAGCCTGCTTACATGTTACTGTTAAACACAAGCTTGTGCCAGAATGTTCCCAATGGAAAGGAAACTGCTTTTCTTTTTGTTATTTCTTTTTAAGCAACCATTTCTTCTGGTTCTGGTTCAAATTTATTGTTTTGATTCCAAAGATGAATCTCTAGATGGCCAATGAAGGAACCTTAGTTCATTCAGGAACATTCTCCAAAAAGGAAATTTGATGAACAAATGATGTTAGTTGGGCATGTACTCCTGACCCTGATGAAAGCTTAACTGAGTCTGTGATTGCAGTGAGTTACAGAACCTGCCCCTCTTAAAAGTATGTATCCTGAAGTGGGTATTCTCATGGCCTTCTTGCTGTTCTGTTCAGAAAGTTGCTTCACTGGCAGCTATTTTCTCATATTTGGCACTTCTTTTACCAAGGTTGAGTGGTGCCAAGTCTTCTGTTCTTCAGTGAGGTGAGGTGCTTGTTCATATCCCATTCTCCCTTCATCAAATCCCAGTTTTCCTGTTCTGCAATTTCTGAGCAGGACAACAAGGAAATAAAGATACAGAGGAATAGCAATGGAAAGATCACGCAGTACTAAATGGAAAACCACGATCAGTAGCGTACTCTGAATTCTCTCGCTTAGTGGAGAGTACCACAAAAATAACCCCTAACCTGGGGAACAGTGTCTCATTTTTGAACACTGTCATGCAATAATTATACCATACATCTAGAATGGGCTGGCAAAAGCAGACTGTTTTGGAAGTATGTTAAAAATCTCAATCTGAACTGAGAGGATGGATATATAGAGTGGTGATGCTGGGATTTATTTTAAAGAGTGGGCAATCTAGAAGAAAGCATAACATATACTGCATTTAGTAGTGTAATATTAAGTGGGAATACAGCTTTCAAATGATGATGAGGGTACCACATCAATATGTGTTGCTGAGGTTATGGAGAACACAATTAACCCTGATGGAATAGAAAGCCTGATTAACAATTCTGTATTCCATTCTTCATTGTTCCTTTTGAGCAGCAGTCTGTGCCTCTTGTACTTGAGCATCAGTTGTCCTGCAATTTCCAACCATGCTCTTACAGAGTCGTGTTTTGAAGCTGTCAGCTTGAATCCCTAGGCGTTATGGAGTGGCTTTATCTTGTATGTTTGTGTCATCACTTTTCAGTAAATTTTGGAATGTCAGTGGTAGAAAAGTGTTGAACTCAGTTGTCACTAGAGATTTAAGATATGTTTTGATTTTTAACAAAAGAGAAGTGTTGTACTTTTCCCTTCTGCTTTGAACTACCAATATGAAATTAGCCATAAAAATGCTTGTGGTCCTCTGGAACTTCAAAGGATAATCAAAAGTGCGGGAATAAGACATAATTTTGATCACCTCAAAACTTCTGTAGTGTAAGACACTCTTCCATTTAATTTTACAGACATCTGACCACCATTCATTTCTAAGTAGTGAGAAACCACAGTAAACTCTCATACATCAAGTTTTACTGGAAATGCATAGTTTTGTTTTAGGAAATCTTTTGTTCCCTTCTTTCTCTGCCCTCTCTAAGATCTTCAGACAAACTGCACAATGAATATCAACAATGCATCTCATGTCACACACAAAGCACAAATTGAGCGTGGAAATTCTGAACAGATATGCGCAAAAAAGAGTGCTTTCTTGAATGTGCACTTGAGAGGTGAGATTTCATGCAGAACTTTTAATCTCATTCTAGTGTAATTTGTTTTAATCCACCTCACTGCTTTATTAGACAGCAGTCAGTCACTGTGGTCTGATTTCAACATTGTGTTCCATCGCTTTATGTAAGATACAGATATGACATACAGAGAGGAACAACCTGCTTATGCAGCAGATTGAAAATATGCGCTTGGCATCAGAATATTCATGGTTGCCAGTGCTGTGATTTTGGACTAGTAGGAGATTTATCAAAATCCTTTTTTTTTGTCAGCAGCCTAGGCTCAGGGCACTGGGAAACATACCTGAGATTTCTGCTAATGATGTATTAACTCTTTTGTAACTCCAAAGACTCAGCAGAATTGGTGGCTATCTTCAGTGAGGAGTCTTGCATTATTGTACAGAGCTGAAAATCTGACTAGCAGCATGTCTTTACTGGGATGAGAAGCTGCAGGGACATTTTTATGGGGTAGAGGCTGAGAAGTCAAAAATTCTCTTGGGCGTGGTGAGCCATTCCCCACTGTAGTTTAAAAAAAAAAAAAAAAAAAAAAAATTATAAGTAGTGGTATGAAAGAGTCTCTGGTGGAAAAAAGATGAAATTATAGAATAATTAAGGTTGGAAAAGACTTCTAAGATCATCTAGTCCACTGTCAACCTGTCACCGCCAGGCCCACTAACCACATCCCTAAGTGCCACATCTACATGTTTCTTGATTCTTTATAAGTAAGAACTATTTCTACTAAAATAACATCACAGACTTCAATGAGGACAATATTTGGGGCTTGAGGTCTTGGGATTTCATCTTTCTTTGATCAAATGATTCATCTGTGTAGCCTTACAGTGGGCTTTCTGGTGGTCGTGACTCAGAACCACTGAAGTCCCGACAAGATGAGAAATCCCAGAATCACAGAATGGCCAGGGTTGGAAGGGACCTCAAGGATCATGAATCTCCAACCCCCCTGCCACATGCAGGGCCACCAACCTCCACGTTTAATGCTAAACCAGGCTGCCCAGGGCCCCATCCAACCTGGCCTTGAATACCTACAAGGACGGGGCATCCACAACCTCTCTGGGCAGCCTGTTCCAGTAATGGTGTTCTGTTTCTGAAGTGCATGGTGCTATCAAACTTTTTTTTCAAAGTATCTTTTACAACCCAGATCTACTGATTTGATTGTCACTTTAACAGTTTATCTATGTTCACTTCTTATACACGATTGTCTGTATGGATTATTCACTCCTGCTCAGTCCCAGTGGATAAGTACTTTTTGCTAATGGTCAAGAAAATGTTCATAGTAAACATTTCTAATTGTTTGGAGGCTTTTAATTTATTCATTAAATTAACTAATTGCTTGAAGTGTAAGTTGATTTCCCAATTTGGGTTGTTCTTCAAAAACAATGAAATAAAGTTCTTCAGTGTATGAAATGGAATGCAAAAAGGCTTGGGAAGGAGCAGAATTTTGCAAATAAGGTTTGCCCTATATTGTTAACCTTGGGTTTCCACAAAAGATAAATGATTCTCATAGAATTGAATTTGACTGTGTTGTGGTGGTCTTAAACCCTAATAAATCAAAACATCCTGTGCTGAGAATTTAATTCAGTAAGATGATAAACAGATTTGTTTTTTCCGTGCTTGCCAATTTCTTCTACTTCAGCATTTAATTTTTTTTTTTTTCTGATAGATTCTCAATCTCACATTTTCAGCAAATATATTAAAGGAAAAAAAAAAAGAGCAAAAAACTCCCAGAACTTCAGGAAAAGTACTCGTCATTTGTACGTCCAAGTAAGGAAGCCCAAGAGTAGTAGAACGAATGATGTTCAATAATTATGATGAGGATCTGCTTGAAAAAACCCCTAAATAAATCAAACATGAACAACAACCCTTCATACTTTGAAATTCTGTTCATCTGAATTAAAGTGCATTTACATTTTCTTGACATCAACAATTTGCTGACATGTCCTGAGAAAATCAAAATGTACTCATTCATGTCATCTTCACTGGAAAATCGCTATCATACATAGTAATAATGTTTTTACTTCATTTCTATCAGACTGAAACAAAATAAAATATATGGAAGCAAGTTATGAATCTTATTGTTTTGTAAAGAATCATTTCACATATTCACTTTTCCTGGAAAAAAATGCTTTCTAGATGACATTTACCTGGATCTAGGAGCTACTGACTAATACTTTGACAAATACTACAGAAGTTGGTGAATGATGTTAAAAAATTAGTGGTTTTTAACATAATTTATTCAGTAGATGAGTGACAGAACTTGTAATCTGAGTAAAAATCACTCAATTTCCTGCTTTAAAAAAAAAAAAAAAGAAAAAAACTTGTAGTTTAGGAGAGAATATGAAAATTGCGAGAGATTCTTAGGTACTGTGACATAACGTCATCCTAGAGTTTTCAGCTTTTTCCAGAAAATTCAGATATTGAATGTTCTTGGCTGTTCTGAAGTATGGATCCAAGAAGTATGACAAGGGAAACTCTGTACAAGAACTTTGGCTGATTTTTTTCTTTTTTTTTTTTTCTCAACTTCTTTTTATAGGAAATTGCATTCATGATTAAATATGGAGAAAATAACAGGGTTAAACAATCAGTTTCCTTTAAAAGGGCTTAAACTGTAGGACTTCACTGTAGACTGCTCTTTCCACAAAAGCTTTGCAAGTGAGGAAAGATAGCGTAAAGATCAGCCAATATCAAACTCTAGTCATAAAACAGGGGTGCTAAGGACTACCCAGAATGGAGGTCTGTAAATGGTCAGTTCTACAGGTGCCTGAAGTAGCATAGGATCACGTTGCATTTCCCATGGCTTAAAAGCTTAGATATTTTTGGTAGTGAAATGTTTTATTACTGTCTTCTTGCAGCTTAATATTTTCTTGTGGCTGAGATTTACCCCTTTGTGGCAGAGTTTTTGATTATGGCCTTTTATCATAGTTTACCAAATTCTGCTTCCCTTGTGGTGATGATTTTTGCTTGCTTGAATGAATGTTTCCAGCTGCTAGAGAACCAGGTGCTTCCCAGCATCACCTTCTGAGGCATTTGCTGCCTTTTCCTTCTTTCATTTCAATGGGTTTCTGAGTTGGTCCTTCCCTTGAGTGATCTTGTTTGTTTCATTGTATGTCCTCTAGGAGAGTTGTTGTTGTTTGTTTTTTTTTGTTGTTGTTGTTTGTTTGGTTGGTTTTTTTTTGCCTCAAATCTGTTTCTAGGTTGAACTTTTTGTTCTCTCAAGACTTTCTTTGTGTTGAACTAGGTAATTTACAGAGGGGTTCCATCTCCAGAATGGAGCCTGTATGTTGTAAACCATATTATCACACAGAGGAATGAACTCCCTGTACCAAGATCTGATTCTTTGGTGGCCTGTCCTGAGTGCAGTGTGGTAGAGCATGAATGCAACAGGCAGCACTCAGGGATGGGTTGCGCATGGGCTACTGCCGGTGCTTGGCACCTCAATTGGAGGACTTCCAGTCCTTCCTACTTCAGAACCTGAGCACTAGCAGTGCAGGTCACATTGTTTTCTTTTACAGGCAATCGTTCAATGTACAATTAAGTTACAGTTAGATTAGTTTACAGGAAGTGGGTTTGAACTATTAGAAACACAGTGGATGAGCTTCAGTTATACATTGCACTTTTGCAATCATCACTGGGAAGGGAAGTGATGTAAATTTTTTTGCAGTAGTCTTTATATCAAACCATTGCATAAACTTCAGCTTGCTTCAGCTTCAACTCATGTCATATGGACATTTTTTCATGTCCCTTTGAATCAAAAAAAAAGTCTGTGGTTATGAAGGATTTCCCTTTTCTGAAGCCTGTGACTAATGCAATTATGAAATTCAGTAGGTCTTAACAATAGCATTTAGGTGGGTGTGCCAGGTGTTAAGGTACTTACCACACTTATGTCTTTAGAATAAAAAATGTTTTCACTCTGTGATTTACAGGTTGAGAAAAGTAAATGCTATCTGAGTATCGTCCTTCCAAACAAAAGAGCCTGGATATCTGCATTGCCCTTGCTGGTCATGGATTCATTCATTGGTCTGTTAAGCTTCCTTCCTGCAGCTTTCTTTCTCCTCTGGCTGCCTCCAGGCAGCAGCAAGGGTGGTGTTGGCGATTTCAGGGTCTAGAGGGCCAATGCCCCACAGGAGAGAACTGGCTCCATCACTTTTCTGATGTAATGGAGAGATATGATTACACTGTAGGCAATTTACAATTTTAATCTTTTTTTAAAGTATTTTTGGAAATTTTGTTTTGGAAAATTCATTGAGAACTTTGGACTACTATACTGTGTCTAGCTGACAGATCTTCCACTTATCAAAAAGCTTCTGGCTTTAGCTCTTAATGAGATAGAACAATTTTACTAAGCTTGTAAATACTAGGTCCTTATTTCAAATGGTGATACATCTGATCAAATAAAAAATGTGACAAATTCCCTTTGGTCATTCTCAGGTTTTGTATCAACCAACGGAAAGTATTTGCTGATTAAATTGAAATGGGCACAAGTTTGGTACCCTTTCATTCCCAAAGAAGAACAGGGCAAATCCTGCCTTACTTCTTTTATGCTGAAGAAGACATAAGCTAGCTGAATGGAAAACAAATGAGAAATTTTATTTACCACTTCTTTGATATGTACTACACACAGTGTCTTGTTACATCTAAATGAAATGTGTAACTAATACCTTTAAGACACTTCAGATTAGGTGTCACCATCATTTCAGTTTTGTGCCTACAAGTGATTCTGGTTGCTGAGAATTCTCTGTAGCAAATCAGCAAACTGAATATAAGCAAGGATTGACTTGAATACTTTTTAATGAGTCATTATTTTGTAAAAGGGAATGGTATAAAGCAACTCAATGCTTCATGTTATTCACTAGTGTTTCGTAGTTCTGTTTAAAACTGCCATTTGGGGCAGGGGTGGGTAATCAGTTTTACATGGTATTTGTTACACAGCTGTGTACTGCTGTTTTGGGTGTTATTTTTCTTTCAGTTTGAGGCAAGGGTACTGTAATGTCAAAATTATCAGATCGCTGTAAGCTGTGTTCCTCCTATTTTTGGTTATCATTATGGAATTACGTTGTTTTTCCTTTTTTGTTTTCCTTAATGAACTAATGTAGGAAAACGGGAAGTAAAAAAAACCACCAAAGTTCAGCTTTACTAGCTGGTATCTATGTAACTTCCCTTAATGGTGTGTTTTATGGAGGGCCTGTTAATGAAGGGAGAGTTGATACTTTTAATCAATTTAATCAAAGTTGCCTCATATAATTCTTGATTATTGGTTTCTAAAAGAGAAAGTAAGAATATTTCTAAAGAGATTCTGAATGAGGTGGTTTCACAGTCTTGTTAAGATGCTTCTTATCTCAGTGATTCAAGTGCTATGTGAATTTGTAATTCTCTTGGGCTGAGGGTGGGTAGGGAATGGGAGGGCCTGGCTGAACAGGAGGTGGCAGAAATGGGATTTTCAGAACTGTCCAGGGTTACATTTCCTTCATTGGGAGCATGGACAGGACATTACCATCATCAGCTGCCTTTTAGTTTTTTCTATCTTCAGCTGGCTTTTGATTTATTATTTTTTTTCCCTATCTATGTTTGGCTGGGTACATACTTCGGCTGAAGAACATGTAGCTATCCTGATAGTGGGGGCTATAAGATTAAATAACATAACAATAAGTATAATATAATAAGTACAATAATAAGTTACATAATTACTTTTATTTGTGGCTGGGGAGCAGTATCATTAGTAAAGTATTAGTAGTAGAACACCAGGGTGTAGTTATGGGGAAAGCCGTAGTGAATAGAACAGTGCCAGTTTAGCTTACAAACTGAAATCGTATTATCGGAGATGGTCTGCGTAATTCTGGCAGCAGGTTCCACTCATGCTCTATTGAATTGGACGGATATGTTCTAGCGAAAGGCTTGATTTAATTGTCTTTTCATATAAAAATCTAAAGGTGAAGATGCCAGTCCACCCTAAGCCATAGCGGAATCCAGCTGTTTCGCTTAGCTAAGCACTGCAGTTGGTAAGCTTGTATTTGGAACAGAGTGGTTTCTTATATAAATTCATTTTTTTTACTAACATTCAATTTTTGAAAAAGCTTAGTTTGGAACATTTCATGCTCTTCCTGTGTCTCTGTTACATAATTTTTGTGTCTCTCCTTTGGATGAATCGATGAACTGATGAGTTTCAGAGACAACTGAAGTAACTAACCTCTTCCTTCAGTACTGCTTATGTTGCACTGTGCCTCTTCTCATTAGATCCCTTTTCACAGCAGCTGCATGCAGCTATCTGGCATTCCCTGGCAGCCTGGTATGGAACAATAGTCTGTCATTAGAAACATTAGCTGAAGTAGTTTTGAAAGGGAAAAATGGGCAGGTGAACATGGTAGCTTTACTTTCAGTTCAGAGTCATTCTGAAAGATTAGCACATATCTAAACACAACTTATTAGTGGAACACCTCTAGGAGAGAATAAAGATTTATATTATTTTGGAATATATTTACAGAACATATATATGTATTTTTGTCCTTTCTTTAAGAAGAGATCTGAAGTAAGGTGAGGATAACTGCTAGAGTAACTCTAGTGATAGTTCCAAGTAACAGAAAACAGCTATTGTATACAACAAGAATGTTGATTGACTCCACCAAAATACGGTTTGTTAGCTAATCTAAAACTGCAGTTTTGTTAAGGAAGACAGAAAGATGAAAAGAATGGCAAGGATCTTACTTCTTTTGGTAGTCTTAACAAAAATACTTGAGAGAAGATTCAAAGCAGCTATAGTAAGCTTGGGTTAAACAAGGTCTTCACAGTCCTGTTCTTGAAGCAGATTTCAGCAGCCAGCTATATTTTCATGTACATTACAAAAGAAATACTCTGAAAATATGAAAATTGTAATGTGTTTAATAATTTAAAGATTTAGTAATGCAATCACATCAATAACTTACTCAATAAATGGAGGTATCTGATCAGCTACTGGCAGTGAAAATGAAATCAAATAAGATATCTGGATGTCCATGGATATTGATGGAACTACAGAGTAATGAAGTGTTATATTTGCAATAGGGTCTGTAGGAGCTATTTGCCTGAAAATGGAACTTTTGAAAATAGAATAGCAGCACCAAACAGTCTCATTCATGATGGTATTTAAAAGAAACTGAAGTTAAAATCTAAGGCTGACTCTGTTCAGGATAACATTTAAGCATATTGTAACTTCCCCTGCTGCTTTTAGGAGTGTAGTTGAATTCAAGAGTCACAACCTTTGCTTTTACCCTGCTCTGAGATGTGCTGTACGAGTGGTCATATGTAGCTACACCAGTGGCAGCCTAACCAAATATAAACTGAACCTACTAGCACTACTGTATCATTGGCAAATTACTATTTTAGGGGAGAACTTTGTAGTTTTGTTTTTATATCAAATGATCTGTCAGGAGATAGAAAAAAATAATCTTTCAGGAGAAGCATTTGAAGTTTTCTTTAGAAAGTTCCCAAATCCTAGCAATATGAGTCCATTTGTGTTGAGCTAGCAATTGGATAAAATAATCCCAGGTGCTGGATTAAGTGGGATGAAGACTACTTCTGCTACGCCCCCTAGTGTTTCATCTAAGGAAAAAAAAAACCTGAAAGAACAGCTGAAATTTTTTGTTTCTACTTTAACAGTTTCTGTGAGTCAACCTCCTTTTTTCTTACCATGGTCTCTAGAATAGCCTGAGCTGGGAGGGACCCCTGAAGATCATTGATTTCAACTTCTGTCTCCACAAGGGATCTCTAAAAATTCAAGTTGTGATTCTGAGACTGTTGTCCAAACACTTCAGTGCTGTTTGTCTATGTTGATTCACGAGTCCAGCTGTGTGCTTCTATTCTTCTTATCTCTGAGTCTGGCTGTGCAATAAGAGCCCACGACTACAAATATTCAGTTTACTTAACCCTCCAGATCATCTTTCTTGTACTCATGATTGGATCTAATACAGGATTTTTCTCTCCCTATCTACTCCATTCCTTTGCATTACACAGATGTACATATTTCTAAAATGTTAATAATGTGAAAATCTGTAGTTCCGTTAAATAATCCGTTAAATGTAGTTCTTTGCAATGAAATAGTTTCCTCTGAGCTGTACCACTAGCCTTTCTAAATATTCTATTTGCTCACAATTCTGTATCTATGTGTTGGTTACAAAAAAACTTGAGAACAAAATCAAGATGCTGCTCATCACTCTGGCTTTTTTCCTCCCACTTCTACATGCATATGGTTGTATTTCTAAGGAAAAATTTCTGTGGCAAAACTGATCCTGATGTCAGGGTCAGGTTGGAGGGGCGGTCAGCAGCTCTTTGCAATGGCCTTGACAGGAAAAGCTTCTGTGGATGCAGCATCAAACTATTCCCTATAGTGGAAGCTCTGAGTGAAAGGGCAGCACAGAGGTGTTTTTATCAGCAGATAGCAAAGAATGATGCACAGACACCTAATTGTAAACTGCAGCTAAATGCGGCTCATTTTCTGGAGATTATGTTGTAGGGGACTTATTTATTTGACACTGATGGACTACTTTCAATGCATACCAACAAGTATCAGTAATCATAAGTGAGAGGATGCTAATAATCAAGATAGTTTGAGTATGAGGCATGCGAACTGGCTGCTGGTAAAACGTTTGTCTTGCTCTAATCTGAAATAGCGCAAAGGGGGACATGCCACTTCATGTTATGGCAGACCATGCAGCACAAGAGGAGCAATGCTTGTCTGACCTGCAGTGTTGCTGGCTGTGGCTACAGCTGTTGTCAAGGACAGTGGGGAAAGGAAGGACAAGCCAGCCACCTTTCAGAGATTCCATTGTTTATTAAAGCTACTCCTAAGTACTTTAAAAGTGACATGCAGCAGGTGATTTTGGGGGAAGGGGGAGGGGAGGAGAAGTTGAGGAGGATGGGAAAAGATAGGTGGGGCAGGAGAACAAGAGCCTTTTCTGCCCACAGTGCTCACCTTACCGCTTTGTTCCTGTGTTTCCTTCAGAGGTCCTGCATATACTCTTAGTTCTACCATTTACTCTACAATATACTTGGATCTTGGAAAGGATTTGAATGAAGTATTGCCAGTGTATGCCTTGTTCCCTTTTCCTCAATTTTATCTTAGACAGCAACAGATCTGCTGGATTAGTTTACTGCATTATAATATTCTGATTTATTTTTAAGTGTCATGCTAATAGTAACAGGTGCAGGAATAAATGTATGCTGTCTTAGATCTTTCTTCTCACCTTTTGAAATTACTGAGTACACTGAGAAATCAAAATGAAAAAATCCCAACTGGTCCTAGTTGTAGTGGCTGTGAATGGCCGGCCTTTTTTCATCTTGTCCAAGCCTTTGTAGAGGGATCTAAAAGGAGAACAAACTTCAGTGAACAACAAAGCTACTTATTTACTTAGTTACCAATGTCAGCATTTCTTCTTTGCAGTCTTTCAGTTTTTCCATAAGGATACTGTATCTGTGGTTTTTTTTTTTGTTTTTTTTTTTGTGAATTTAATTTAATTTTCAAGATGACTCCAAAAGCATTACTTTTTAGTTTCATTTTTATCTGGATACCATAATGTTTATTTAATCTAAAAGACTACAGCATTTATTTCTAGATGTAATTAGTCAACCACCTGTATGGAAAAGTTTTAGATGCCTGCTTTTATTTTAATACCTACATTACAAAGTGATGAAAAAGATGTTATACTGAAAATCTCTTTTTCTCTGAGTATGCCATAGCCCCTCAGAATCTGAAGATTACAGTATAACAAATATAAGGATGAAGTTGGAGAAATATCTGCTTGCAGCACTCAAATACTGCTTTAAACTGTAGCAAGCTTCTCAAATCTGGCCTGAGTGTCCTTAGAAATGGTGTGATGACTGATGCATACTGTTAAATGAAACTTGAGTGTGGTTGATGTCAAACTTTCCTACTTGTTTTTCTTATTAGTTACCTTTGCCACCTGAGATAATTTTAATAGTTAAATATTGACCTATTTTGTCAGTACTGAACCATATGTAAATTGTTAAAACTTTTAAGATTATTTTGCAATTGATTAGCAGGACTTCATATTGAACAGGGAGTCTGAAATTAGCCTCCTGTGATGGGGAGTGTTCACCTGGTTGCTTTTGAATTGCTGACGTAAAATAATTGCAGTGTGTGCTGTGATTCTGAGGTGACTGTTTAAAAATCAAATTGCAGTTTTGCAGTTTCAAGGGTTTACTGAGAAAAGATCAGTTCTGTTACTCTGCCCTTTAAAAAACAAAACAAAACTGTTCTATCTCTTTATCGGGTTGGTGGAGAGAGAACAACGGTATGAACATTCTTTTTCTCCTGTTTAACTGAAAGGACAATACTGATTTTTCTTGAAGGAAAATTAATATTTTTTTTTATTTAGAGGAGTTCATACTGGTAACTGAATCAGGGATTTGCATTTGCAACTTTTTTCAAATGTTCTCCTGGATTTAAAAAGATAGAGAATTTATATACATACATTATTTCAGTATCTGTATTGTCTGTCTAGCAAGTGCTGGAAAGATGAGGGCAAAAAAGTAGAATATTTGAGCTCGTGCATTTTCTTGTTTCTCTGTAATTGTAACTTAATCTAGACAATAAATAAGCAGTAATACATTGCCTGTAAAATATGGCTTGGAGGTCTTATGTCAAGTGGAGTTACTTTTTTGACTTCTAATGTTTGCCAATTCTGCTTGAAGCCATTTTACAGCTGGGAGGCACAGGACTCATTCTAAAATAGGCAACAAAATGGTAATCATGAGGGGTTAGAGTTATTATGCAAAATGTTGAAAACAGAAGCCAAGCAAACAAAACACACCACACAAAACTATTAACTCCTGCTTAAAACTTAAAGAAGTCAAGATTTCAAGATGTCTAGTGAAACATGGTTAAACAATAAATATTCCAAAGGCTACCTTCAAATGTGATAGGGCAGAATACTACAAGTTGAAAGTATTGGTTTTTAAAACAGAGCATATGAATTTTTGCCCCTACGAAACTGGTGTAATTGAGTGCCACAAAAAAAGTGTTTAATTTAGTATCGTAAAAGGGATTGTACTGAATATATATTTGTGGCAAGCCAAAATGTTCAGAAGGCAAACTAGAAGCAGAGATTATGGAGTTTTTAAGAGTTAGCACTCAGCAGCTTCACTGGAGAGTGGGAGTTGCTTGTCTGTTCAGCAGTTTTAAAATCAGGCTACTTACTTAGCCCAGCATAGCCCATGTAGTTTTTTTAAATGCATCACAGCCCACTTTTGTGAATGACTATTACAATGCTGGTTTGCCATGCTTTGCCATTCATAATGCTAGATATACAGCTGAGTGCATGCACAGATAAATCCAACAAAACTAGGAGTGGACTTAAAATTAGAATGTGGGGAAAGGAGGAGAGGAAGTAGCTATTTGGGACATATTTTCACTTTATTTCAGAAAACGTGTGATACTTCCATCTGCAGCAAAGCAGTATCTGTTCTCAGCCTGCTGGGAAGGGCATAACTGAATGTTCTGCTGAGCCTCTTCTCAAGGCAGCTTCTATCTCTGCAGTAACCTCTCCCCTTACTTGATAGTATCAGTGTTATGTCTAATAAGTTGAATCAAGATCTCTGCCGTGGTTAGTCATGTACAGAACAGGAGAGGCTGAAAGAATCAGTTGTAGTGTTGGCTTGATCTTTTCAGGAATTCTACTTTTCTCTTTTTTTAAAGTATTCTATCATTACTACAAGTTGGCTAACAATTGTTTAACTTTTCGTCTTGCTGCAGGTCTGCATTTCAACAGAAAATATCTTAAAGACCTGAATGTGTATGTGCATCAATAAGGTGTATTTTTAAAAAGCCACAGTGATAAAGATTCCACGTCTGAGCTATTTCTACTTTATAACTGTGATGCTAAATGTACAATGAAGTGAAACAGAAAAACGCAATTGATTCTGCAGGTTAATTAGGGACTAAGGTTGTAAGTGGCCACTTCATTCAAAACTGTATAGAAGAGTAGCCTTTTGCATTATTTTATCATATTTTCTAACTAAATAATGTTAATGAAGATGCTGCATTAATGACAATTTTCAGTGATTATGTAATTTATACCAAGAGTGGTGAGGGCTGTTAGTCTTAGGTGGAGGGGAAGTTCAACCCTAGTAGCATTACAGTCTTTTGCCTAGCACTGGTGTTTGAAATGATGCCATCTTGTGTAGAGCTACTTACAACTGCTGGACTGTAATGATGATGATATCTGAAAGTGTTTAAGGAGCATTCCCATTGCTCTTGGTGAGACTGAGATAGTGGTAAGCTACTGGGATTGAAGAAGGATTGTATGAGCTGGAGAACCCAGGCCCATGGGTCACATGCTGGCCATTGACTGAGCATAAGAGTCAGCATCACTGTGTACAGTGAGCCAGTCAAGCTGTAACAATACTGATGTGAATCAAACATTGAGGGGAGCAGGTAGAGAAGTCCTGGCTGCTTTCCTGATCAGAGAGGTTGCATTTTCCACCCAATAGGTATGTGGAATAGCCATGTAAAGTTCTAGCAGGCACTCAGTTCTCACATCTGAACCACAGGCATGAAGAGCTCAAAATTACTGTGTTGTAGAATTGAGACTGTCTTGAAATTTTATATAGTCTGATTCATTTTATCCCAGGAACATGCACACCCCATTGGAATTTTTAAATAACCTTTGTTGGTTTTTTTCATTAAGTTAATGCATATTAATTCATTGCAGAATGAATCATATCTTGATTCATATTGTACGCTGCTCGGATTTAGTCACTAATGCAGAAATTAAATTGCTCCAAAAAATAAGTAAATGCCATCTTGTTCACTCAGTGCTATTATTATGCATTTCTTCTAAGGCCAGGCTTTCATATAATAATCGTAAGATACAAATAAACCCATCATTCTTCTAGTCCTTTAACACCAAAGGAAAAAAGAGTATCAACAAAAAGAAATACAGAGCTATTGTATTATTCTAATTATGATTCAGCATTAGATAGGCAAAATGTCCTTGCTTTACTTCCTGGGGAAACAACAATAAACTTGGGACGGTGTGGTTGCCTGGACTTCAAATGCGTAGTCTTTCCAAAGAAGTGTGTTCTTCATTAAGATCAGTGGACTGGGAGGGAAGCATGGAAACAGAGAGCCCTTACTGCCTCTCACTACTGTTTGCCACAGTAATGCAGTACCAAATCCCTTATTTACATGACTGTCATTCTTCTTTTCCTATAAGATAGATGTGACTATAGTGCCAGCATGAAAGTGTTTTGTAATATCCAAATATTACAGAATAGCTTTAAATGATTGTCTTCAGCAGTTTTATACTTGTCACGCTGAGGGCAAAAAAGTATGCTTTTGAAAATGTATAGGCTGTATAATTAAGATGCCAAATCTAGTGTTATCCTCTAGCTGTGAATGCTAGTATTTCAAGCTTTTGTGGCTTATAGTTTTCTAAGGTCTGTGGAACCTTCACGCTTCATCTGAATGGAGCAGAGCCTGCTAACAAGCTTGTGGCTGCAAAAAAAAAAAAAAACACCTCCAATTTGAGAAGTAAAAATGTAGTCAATGATTATTTTGGGGGAGTTGGGATGAGAGAGAAGAGGAAATTTGGGGCATCTACCTTGAAAGTGGGTTATCATCTAAATCTGGAATGCTATTGCCTCTTTTTCTATATTTAAGGCAGTAAAAGCAGATACATACTGTTTCCAAATCTGTATTCACCATCCTGTTCCTTTGTACTTGTGATGAATGGATATCAACAGCTACCAAATGTGTGTGGTGTACGAGGACTGGCATAGTAGCATTTGCTGCCCCAGTTGTGTGGGGTGATTCTAAAACATAGTCTTAAAAATAGAGACAAGATCCTGTGAGAATAGCAGGATGTGACGATGTATTGTCTTTCAGCTCAAGCTGTATTTTTAAGTTATAAGTACCTGAAAATCAGGGATTCTTTATTTGCTTACCAGTCACTGCAATTAAAAGTATTCATGTCCAGTTTATAGTTTATATTGTGTTTATTTGAAATTGCCAGAGACACTGAAGCACTTTCTGCAACTATTAATCTGCAGTATTTTTGTGCCTTCATATCTGAGCTATCCATTGAATTTAGAAGTGAGAATTCAGGAACTGCTAGGAATATAGAAGCAGCCATTCACTGCAGGTTGAGAAATCAGTGGTTTTCCCTTGCAGCTTTGATTCTATAACCGCTCAGGAAGTAGTAGCTTGCTTACAGCCAGGACCTCCTATGACCTGTAAACATGATATGTGGGTGTGTAACAACAGTGAATTTAAACTCAGCTGATGGTTCATCCGGTGAGGATTTAAATTTTTGACTTATCTCCAACACTTCCGTTGCTTCACAGGGGGCAAGGGTGCACATCTCAGGCAGGCTGTACCGAAAGGTAGAAACTACTGCTAAACTCTGTCACTCTTTCCAGGTGTTGTATTTTAGTGCATACCAGTGATTCTTCAACGTGTAAATACTGTCAAGTGATTTGTTAGCTTTGGGAAATTACGTGAGTTCTGTACTCACACATCTTTATTAAGCATTGCCATATATTATTTTTTTCTCGAAGCATTTATTTCATTATGACTATTTTAACACTGTACACCTTAGGACTTTTGAAAATGACTTAAGCAATGCACAAAGTGGCTTTTAATATTACGTGTCTCTGGAGCCCCCTAAAACAATTTTGGTTGACTAGGAGAACTCTGTTTGATGTTTGTTAGAAAATGCCTGTGTCTCTACAGAACAAAGGATTGGCACTTCACTAATTTTAAGTAATTCAAATAATTATAGCAAGAAAATTTGTTCAGTAGTGTGATCCATTGCCAGGATGAGCATTAGCACTAATAGCCATCTCAGCAAAATCTTCTGTGGCAGTACAAAATGGCAGGGCTGGCAGCTCATTTTGTGATGAATTGCATTGTGAAATATTATGGGGTCTGTATACTTACGGAGATGCAAGGTACATTCCACTTCAGTCTAAAGTTGAGAATCAAACCCCAGGCCTGAAGAAAAAGAAAAAAAAAAAGCCCATAACCCCACCAACTGTATCTCTAAAATGTTCCAAATTTGAGTTGCATGCCTACATAGGGCCACAACCTCAGCTATGTTCAGACAAGGTGTGGCTAGAGCATTAGAGCTTAGCATTGCTCAGCTCGTGGCATGTCCTTTCCAAGGCACAAGCATTCTCATCTGCTGTAACAGCCAGAAGGCATGATGATAGTTCCTGGGATTTCCTCTCTCTCTGCACCCAAAAAGGTGATCTTTGGTGACAGTTTTCATGCTTCGTAGCACTGGCTTACTGCACAGCTGTTAGTGTACACCTTCACGTTTACCAGTGTTAATACAACCGAAGAACTGTACACAGAAAATAGCGTGATGGCTTTTTTGTTGGTTATTTGGTTGGTTTTGTAGGAATTTAAGGTATGATGGGGCAACAAACATTTCAAAGCCTGGCCCCTTTGATGCAGCAGTATCAGCAAAATAATTTGCATGATGCAAACTGGAGGGTGTGATTGAAGCCTGACCTTCTAGAAGGAGCGAGTTCAACTGAGGGTACAAACACTGCTCTCTGCTCAACTGCTCAAAGCTTGAAAAGAAAAAGAAAGAATTAGAACTGTATTCATTAATGTTTTCATTGCAATTTATCAGTTTATTTTGACTATTAGCTGTTACTGATTGTAAGTATAAAACCTTTGAGGAATTGTATTTCAATGTAGTATCTAAACATAAACAAGAATTTTCAATAGCATTGTTATTTACCAAACAAACAGATATGTATGGATATACGAGGGAGTGGGAGATGTATATTACTTAAGCAGCTATTTTATCTATTAAGAGACGTCTGTAGAAGGCCTTTAAAAAATGTGTGAAGATACTTTATCCAACCCTCTCCTTTGCTCTGCATGAAAATACTTGTTTTTGCCTTAGGAAAGGAGACCTTTACCCAAGTGCAGAATTTATTGCTACAGAAATGAGGGGAAAACATTTTCAATTATGCATACTATGTCTAATAGATACAGGCACTTTTGCTCTGTTGTGGATGCCTGTAGCATCAGTCTCTTTAAATTTTCAAGGAGGCTGTTTTTAATTTCCCAGGATCATTTACAAGTAGTAATGGTAGTAATCTATTCGTATCCTCTTTCCTCACTTCCTTTGCTTTACAGTGTAAGCCCCTTAATATAGATTGACTGGAGAAGAACAAATTTGTCCTCGCTGTCTGACTGAAGTGCACTGTGACTGGAGAGCAGGGCTATCGGGGGAAGCATGACCTAATATACTGCAGGCAGGAAGCAGAGCTGATTAGTCTGCTTTGGAGATGCCGTTATAGGGTGTGACTGGAGCTGTACAGATCTACAAATGAAGATTTTTTTTCTGGTAGAAATAGAGAAAAGTGTATGGAAGGGGAAAAGTAACCTGAGAATGCATTCATCAGTGTTTGATTGCTTATTAATATGAGCACATAATTCTCACCAGGGAATTAACAGGGACCTTCCTTTGTATTCTGACTTCCTTAATTCAGTAATAGCATATTTTCTCCATATATTAACTTCTGTGTGTTTGTGTGTGTGTGTGCAGACCAGAATAGTTCATACAACAGATGTAACAACAACTTATCTGAATGTAGTATGGAAATTTTGTGCTTAATCCATTATCTGCTGGTTCAGGACAGAAATCTGTACTAAGATCAGCTTTTATCTGGTGATCTGGGAGACGCTTGTTCAATTTCTTTCACAGCGAAGAAAAAGAGAATATATCTTCCTCAAAGTCTTATAGGTCTTGATGTGCAGCTGTAATACCAAAGGGAGATGATAAAAGTAGAGTATCTACTCTTATGATCATTTTTCAGAGCAATTATTTGGCAAATTCAAACTGAATTTGTAATACACTGGGCTGAAAACATAATTTCAAGTAAAGCTTCCTTGTGTTGGATAAATTGTTGCATGAATTATTTCCTGCAACATTATATATATGATGTTATTGCTTTTGTGGACATAAGCTTAATCAATATTACTTTGGTAAGCATTCTTGTCTTAAGGCCGAAGCTAAAATCAAAAAACAAAAGAAAGCACCCAACATTTGGTCTTCAGTGCCAAATGTGGTAATTAAAGCAAAGTTAAATAAAACCAAGCTTGGTTTGACTTGACTCTTCTTTTCATCACTAACCTTTTTTTTTTTTTTTGGTAGCCATAGATTAATCTTTGCAACAATTATCTGAATTTAAATGTTGCAGTTTTTAGGTATTTAGCTTCCTTTCTTTAGTCTGGTAGGACTAATCTCTTCTTGGAAGATTGAATTTTCAGACAGAGCAGCACAAGTAGAAAGGCTGAAGTAGTAGGGAAGAGACAGTTAATGTTCTGAGAATCAAGAGAAGTAGGGCTGGCCAGAGGACAATGATCAGCAAGGGGAAGCTTAGAGGTGATGTAGCAGCAGCAAAAACAATGCAGTCTGCAAAAGGAAAGAGAGGTGTAAAGTAGCACAGAACACAAAAAAGGCTCAAAACAATCAGCAAGCTTGCATCCTACCTACGTACATGCAAAATGTAGGATACTAGTTGCTATCTTACAGCTGAATAGTGTCCATCCTTCATAGGATTTAGTCGTTTTCTATTACAGTGCTGGAAAGTTGCCACTGACAAAATGTCTCTGTACTGCTGTAATGAGAGGCATGTGTTGCTGCCTTTGACTTCAAACTATTCAGTGTAATTGGAGCTACGCAGTAAATAATGTCCAGAAATACCTGCTTACTGTTTTTTGCTTTAATTCCCCACAGTTGTAAGTCACTTTATCTGTTTCTGCACTGTTGGGTCTTGAGTAGTTCAGAGTTGCTGTAGTACTGCTTGTGTCATTGCCAATCACAAAGGAGGGAATAAACCCAAGAAGGCTCAATTTGTAGTCTGCTGTCATAACATCTGTACTGCCTTTGGTCACATACAGTCTAACCAACCAACAGAGATTACTTCTGTTTGAGAGGATAATGCAGGATATTGTAGATGATGGATTTCAGAGCATGTAGAAGAGTTGTTCCCTATACTTGGGATATCTGCATCAAATGTCATCATTTGTGGTGTATGGTATAGCAGAAATGTCAAGTAATGGCCTGAACCAGTAATTGAGCACTTGGTGGGAAGGCAGGGCCAACCCTGGGGAGCTCAGGTGCATGCAATACACCTGAGTGACTGCAAGGGGTGGAGGCAAAATCCACGCCCTTTCCCAGACTTCACTGAAGGACTGACAGTGGAGGGGATGGTATCTTGCTGGAGATTCCTGCCTACCTGAGGCTTTCAGAAGGTAAGCAGCTTCTTTCCTTTATTTCTGTGTCCATAGCTGTTGTATCTGGACAAATCCTCACTTGCTGCAGACTGGGACCTTGCTATTCTGCTGTCATTGCTGCGCTTTCCATGGTGTTACAACTGTTCTCAAAGTAAAGGGATACGATATGGAAGATATTTACCTTTCTATGGTACTCAAGTAGCTGGGATGATCCTTATAGAGTTGTAAGAGGATGCACTGAAAGCAGCTGATGATTTTTCCTTAGTCTAGCAAGGGTATGAAGTTTAACAGTTGCAAGCTTCTTAGAATTTATCACCATGTAGACAGGTACTGTAGATCCTGTGAAACCTGCATTACATAAGGCTAAATTGAATAAGTGAAAGAGTAACCAAGCCTGAAAGAATGAAGGAAAATTTGTAAGATAGGGGAGATTTCTGACTGTTGTCTAGTCTGCCTGCATAAAATAGAATGATGCCAGTGTCGCCCAAAAGAAAAATGCCATCCATGAAGACATGTGAAGCAGTTATGTGTTCCTTGGGATGAGCTATAAAAGACAGACACCATCACAGGATTAGCAGCCGTTAAAACCGTTGCATATTCTCAAGGCATGTTTGGTTACCTTGCTGTGTCTCTGTTGTAGTAGAATAACGTTTTAGTTCACGCTTCTTGGTTTTGTGTTTGTTGCCTTCCCTTTTATGTTCTATTGTCTGCAAGACTTTACAATGGTAGGATTAAGTCTAGGTAGTTAATTGTCTACTCTAATCAACTTCTTAAAAGTCAATCTGGAAATAGTAGAGGATTTAATTTTTTTTAGAGGGGAAAAGTGTTAAATGAAAAACGTGCAATTTCTTAAAGAAGTCATACATTGAACATTTTACTTTCTAGGCTCTTTTACTTCAGTGGAATTTAAGAAAAAACATATATTTAAATCACCTTTAGGAAAATAACTTTTTTTTCTTAATGCATGAGCTAATGAACATATGTTCCTCAGAACTGCAGTGAGGTAGTTGAGGATAACAACATCCATTATGCAGTTGAAAGTAGCAGCAGTGGGAAGGAAACTTAAAATTTACTCCTATAACCATTGTATCCATAAATCAGAACTCCTGTATATATGGATTTAAGAATGGATGCTTCTGCCTGGGGTTGTGAGTGGCAATTCATCAGAGCTTGTTCTGTCCTTTTCAGGACTGTCAGTGAACTTTACACTGTCAGCTGTGCTTCTCTGTTATTTCCAGTATATCTATATATCTGATGAGATAAATCAATAGCAATCACTTTTTCAGATATGCTAATAAGCATTAGTTGCTGCAAATTTTATACAGAGTTTTGAAGCTTTCTATGTGGCTTATGTGTATGTATTATTTCAAAGAATCAGATACATCAGTGCTGGAAATGTTCTGAAAATGACTTGCTTTTGTCAGGGATGTATAAGTGTGGAAAATACGGCGGAGAATGAGAAGAGTAATTTTATTCTCTCTGACTGGTACATTGTGTCAGGTGTGAAGACTTTAAGCAAGAACCTGATCTCATTGGAAGCAAAATTTGCTGTTCTCTCTTTGCAGTGAATTGCACTTCATATGAAAGCTTTCACACTATGTTCTATTGTATAGCATGAGCTTGTTGTAGGTAGAAACATGCTTGATTAACACTTTGCAGTGTTTATGCATTTGCCCATACAATTTGCCCATCTCCTCACTTCTCTGACTGCCTTCTTCAGTTTGCTGTTCTTCAATATCACATGTGTTTTCAATACAGTCTCTTACTGTCATGCAGTATTTTTCTTCAGTATAAGGGTAATTTTTCAGTACAATTCGTAGAGAACATGAAAGCTTAAATAATAACTTGTCCGCTTTCTTCATTCATGTGTCTTCAACTGTACCATCTATTGGAGAGGCAGGCTCTTTAGGTGCAGGAAGCTAACTGTAGCCTCGTAGCTTCGGGAAGGTGGCTGCTTTTTAGAACCTTGTATGGCTTGTGAGTAGTCCCCAAATGGCTGGTGTGCCAGAACTTGTAATCACATGACAGTGCAGTCCCTCAGAATTCCTGCTGCTTTTATTTCTCTTAGATACAGTGACAGATTTTTCACCACTCTGCTTTGAGGTGGAGAGGGCTGGGAGGATGGCTAGTCCTGTTGTGCTGGAGGTGTGGCTGCCTGCCCTGGTTCCATGGACGAGGTAGGTTCCTGTTTTATGTGCATTAGCTGTGGGGGTGCGCAGATGGTTTGCAGCCTCTGTGAATAACCACTTCATCCATGAATTTTCATACCTGAGGTGGAAACAAAGCATTTAGTCTTCACTTCCAATATGTGGAGAAGACTAGAAGATAGAGAATACAAAGTTCCAGCTAATATAGGCAAATCCTCCCTAATAAAGTGGGGGGACACTTCCATTATGTGTTATTCCAAGTTGCAACTTGTTACTTGCTGATGAGTTAGTTTTCAATCATGTCCAAGCAAGTGAAGGAAACCTACAAAAGATCTGACAGTGAAAAAGCAATTGATAACAATGTAAGAAATTGAAAAAATCCAGTTTTTGTAACTAATTAAAGCTGAAATATTTTAATTTTAAAAATGTAGCTCTGGCTTATCATGCAAATTGCTTTTGCGTTATTTCAGCTGCTTTTATACCAATCAAAAGATGGTGGGGGTGAGTGTGGTCTCTGTTTACTGTACAGAAACTTAGTTCTCTAAATGTATTCAAGTAAGCTATTACACTGTGGGGAATGGATATAATAGCTTAAAGAAAGGTGTTTTAAAGCCCCGTGAATCTTTTTGGTCCTCTCTTGCAAGGAGAGGAATTGTTGTTCTCCTCACAGGTGGCATTCAGCCAGCCAAAATTTGCTTGTTTCTTTTCAAGCTTATTTTGTGCATACATGCCATTCAGTGAACAGCCTTCAATTTTATTGCTGTTTCAGGGAGCTGTGAGAGTTTGAGAGGAGAAATACCTGTTTAGTAAGATTTAATTTTGAGTTTATTTCTCAGTAGTTGTGTAGAATCAGCAATTACAGTTAGAGCCCTTTTATGCAGAAGTCTGTGTGAGGTAAGGGCCTGGCTCTCGTATTCTGCCTTTTCACTGTTAAAGTAGTAAGAGGTTGGGGAGCAAAAATGTAAGCAAGAAGAGCAGAATCAAAATTATCATGATAGCTCCATGTCTTCCCAATCTCTTACCATCTAATTATTTTTGCATGGAAGATATTAATCCAGAAGGCCTGTTGGAAGGGGGAGTAGCAAAATGGGAAAGTTGGAGAGTAAGGAGAAAACCTGTTCATAGGATTACCGGCGGTTGGGAGGAGCCAGAATTCAGTCGACCAGAAGCTAGAAAGGGCTCAGGATTCAGCAATGCACTGCTGCTATTCTTGTGTTCTGACAGTTGCTGGACTGTCCCTCTTTCTGCCTTAGAGCATCTCTGTTTTTTCTGATTGATTGATGCCTTTGTTAGGGGCTTTGCAGGTAGTCTGTAGGATGGATGTGCTCAACAGATTCTTCTATTTTGCGCAGCTGCTAGGCAAGTGCCTATTCCTGCCAGCCTAGCAGACCTTAATGTGATTTCCATTTCATCTTATGAAACTCTATTTTCACCCTCACCAGCAACTATAGAAATGGAAGACAGAAACCTCCTCCATGTTCTGTCATTTGTGAAGTTCTTCATATGAAATCTTGCTCCTTTTTGAATTATATTCTAGCTATAAACTGGAAAGCAAGCTGTTTCATGAGCTGTGATTAGTGAACCAGTAGCTATTAAGAGAATTAGGTTCTTAAAGCAATACCACTTGATTCTTTACCACGAGTAATGTGAGGCCTGGAGCCGACTCTTGCAATTCTTTCCTGGTGTTTTTATTCCTATGCTAAGCTTTTTTCCCAAGTGTCTGCAGTGGTATTACAGAATAGGTTTGGTAGACATGCTTGTTTCACGTACAGCTTTTTTCAACTTTCAGAAGATCAGTCTAACATTAGGAAGTGAATGCACGCCTGTTTCTTAACCTTCACCGTCTTTCTGTTCTTGCATTGCCAAATAACTCACTTTCTAAAGCTCTCTGTGTATTCATGGAGTGTGTGTTCAGTTTGATCCGGCTGATGAAAACCAGTTGTGGAGTAGAAGTTCTTCAGTACAGTGCTTTGTGCTAGTACAGTGCTGTGCTTCTTCTAAGTGCTTCTGAAGCTCCTCTGAGTATCCTGGAAATAACGATTCCACAGTGGTTTTCATGCATGTGGGAATTTACAACGTGGTTGAAAATAGAAGACCTCGTTAGGTTGTTCTTTTGTAGCGAGTTGCAATCACTGGTTTATTTTTGCAGGATTTTTTTGCAAAGTTATGTGGTAAAGGTACTTCAAGTGTCAGGAAAGAAAAATCCTAGTAAATAACACAGCTCTTCCAGAATCACATTTTCCGTTGCTGTGTTTTCTGTTTCCATTAATAGTAAAGATCAGTTACTAGAGAAACTTCTTTTGCAGTTTTTTTTCCCATTAGGCTTCCCAAAGCAGCTGCCAGTGTCCTGGTAGTTACCCTTCAGTCTAGTTCATCAGTATTGAAGATTACTCTTCTGAATTTCCAAGAGCATCAAATTATTCCTTTCTCATTGTCTATGAAACCAAGTAAATACAGTAAAATACAGTCAATAAATTATTAACCTGACTCTTAGCATCTTCCATAGTTGCCTTTGTGTAGTTCATAGTGGCATAAGAACACACGCTCTGCATTTTGTAACAGCAGGGCTTCTGAGGTGGATAAATATTCTGAGCTGAATCCACCTTTGGGGAATGTTCAGCAGGAAGATTGTTGTAACTCTGGGTATAGACGTGCCAACATTTACAGAATTCTTTAACTGTTGCCCACCTGAAATTATCACACTCTTTCTCTGTTGTATCCCTGTTCTGACACCTTTGTGATCACACCTTCTGATATGAACATAGCACTTCCCCAAGTTCCAGCTGCCTCAGGTATTAGTGCTGATACTCCCAAGCATTTGAGTTTCTTTCAGAATTTGCACAGCATGCATAACTTATCTGAAATTCATAAATTCATAGCACACAGAGCTAAGAAGAGTCATGGTGATTAAACCCTTCCACAGCATGAGGCAGAAAATCTCACCCTGTGATTTCTTTAACCAGCTCCATTATTTCTAGTTCAACAGAAGTATGCTTTTTTAGAAGGTAGTCTGATTATTTTTTTTAACATTCTAAATAAAAGTATTTATTGTACTCTGTAATCATTCTTTTCCACTAAGTGATTTCCTAAGTGTTAGGGTTTTTACCCCTATATTCTGATATTAGTGTAATTCATCATCAAGTGCTTGTGCTTGCTGCTTAATTAAGTTGATTTGATATTAACCGAAGTAACTGTGGGATATGTAACTCTTGTGCATGCCAGTTTCATGAGGTAAATTTTGGTACTTTTGGATCAAGTGCCAAGTGTTGTCCTGATGCCAAATAAGGCATGGTACTTCATGGAAAACAGTGCCAATGTTGTGACTGAAAGAGTATTTCCTTTCATGACAGAAGTAGCAAACCAAAAGCAAGTTATACTTTTTAGCCATGGAATTAGCTGCCTTTGTACCAAAACCTAGAGAAATTATTTTAGTGAAGAAATGCTAGTTTTGTTAGAACTAGTATAGAAGCCACTGTTTTTCTGAAAAATGACTGCAAGAGCCTCCATAAGAGAGCAGACTATAGTGAATGTGCAACGTTAATTATTTTCATTAAATTCCTAACTGTTTCATATTGATGTTTTCAGGAAAGTGGAGTTTTAAGTATGCCTAATGCATATCCTTGACTTTTTGGAGAATCTCCAGCACTAGGTTTTCACTCTCAACCTTTCCAAGTAGCTTGGTTTAAAAGGTATGGAGTTCACACAGGAACCTTCTGGGATTCAGAATATAGGTGCAGTGATCATGTGGAAAGACTGATCCCAGCAATAGTTTTGTTTTCAGTTTTTCTGCTTTAGTCCGATCCTAGCAATTCCATCTTTGCTCCTATTTTACTTCAGGATTCTGGACCGAAGATATCCAGCCAAGAGTGAAGAACTGAGATAGACTGTTGGTAGGCTGTGCCTGGGAACTGCTCAGATGATTAATTTCTGCTAAAATGCAAATTAAGGAGTTCAGTGCTTTGAGATTTCTATTGCGAAATAAAATTTGTGTCCTAGCTTCTCATACTTCCATTTTGTTTTTAAAAAAAAAAAAAAAGAAAAAAAAGAAAAAAAAAGTTAAAATCTTGAGTAGGCTATGACTGGGGCCATTTGCAGTCACTGCAATATTAAACTCCAGGTGTCTGTTCCTTTCCATTTCAGTTTGTACACCTCATATTATTACATGCATTCACAATATAATTGGTCAGAGACATATTTTACTTCAGTCAGTTAGAAAGAACAGCCACTTTTCTATCTTTGTTGCTCATTGTTAATTGGAATGACACAAAGATGCTCTCCTCTAGAAAGGCATTTGTTGGCTTTTTATTTTCTTGTCATAGTATGTATATACAGTGTGACTTTTGGTTTTCAGAATTGTTTGTTCTTTTTATGGCAGGCTTGATTTGTTTTTCTTGGCCTTTAGATTTACTACAGTGCTTATAAGTGACAAACCCATCTTCTAGGAGGAGAAAATGTCATGTCAGTTTCTGTTAATGGTGCTTTTGCAATTTTACTTGGCTCTGTGTGAATATATTCACGTGTGATAGAAATAATAGGGTGGATGTGTATTTAACTACAGCTTATGTGAATGGCGCAGTGCCATGAGACCAGTAAACTATGCATGGAAGCATCTTAAAAGCGCTACCTCCATTTTTTTTTTTTCCAGTTTAGTTGTTTTATCTGATAGTAGCACAGTTACTCAGCAATTTTGCTTCCAATAGTGATGATCAGGAGTTACTTACATGACATCCAAGTTACTTCCATGGGATGAATAGTGCTCATGTTCTATAGATTATGCTGTTACAAGTAGAACAGATTTTCCAATGGATGCAAGTCCTCCTATACTATTGGAAATCTTTTATTTTTTGGGAGGCAGTAGGGAGATAGTGGAAATTGTCACTTTGAAGGTTTAAGGTTTTTGTTATTTTTCTCATTCAGTCCTCTGGATGTCTAGAAATCCCTCATTTCCCAGTCAGCTTTAATTTTTAACAGTGAATTTGCAGAGCATACAAACTGATATCAGAAATTTGTGTCAGATGTAGAATTCTGAAATGTAAATGGAACAAACGCACTTCACAATATTAGTATTGTTTACTTTTCAATAGAAAAACAACTTCACACATACTTTGATTAACTGCAGACAGTGAAAAATGGAACCATAATGTGTGTTGTCATAAAACTGGAAAAACGAATAAAAGGAAATACAAATTGCAGAATGCAGATTTAGAATCCCAGTTAATTAATCAACCTTCCCCCCCCCCCCCCCCAAAGTCATCAGAGCATGTCACAAACTTAATGTGAATCAGTGCTTCAGGGTGGGTAGTATGCTCCTTACAGCTTGCCCTGCTAGAGTGAAGTCCAGGTCTGTGCCTAGATTATTTAGCTGCAGGGCCACAGGAGTTGATGCACAGGGACATGAGTTCACGGAGAGCTGATATTTGGATTGTTTTACAGTACAGAATGTTGATCTTGTTCAGATGAAGGATCTATACTGCCTTTATGAACTTGAAAGGAGGTCCCCATTCATCTGTCTCCTTTTCCAGCCTACTGGTAGAATAGGAGAAAAGTCCTTTGGAATTTGAGATCAGCCTTTGTAGGCATTTATAATAGTTGTGGTTTTGTTCTCTTAACCTTGAGTGAATATACCTGAGCCTTTTGGCATTTGCAATTCCCTAGCAGACTTACAATGAAGTTTGTTCCCCAGAAAAGCAGCCATTGCAAATGACTTCATATTCGCTCTCTTTAAAGTAAGATGCCATCATAAATTTCTTTAATTAATTCATATAGTTTCTTTTGTATTCCAGAACATCTCTTGACAGTGGTTTATTTGCGTGGGTTTTTTTCTAAGTAATGCTTCTGGTGTCCTCAGATAGCAGAACTTAGTAAAGAAAACTTTTCATAACTCTCTTTGAAGGAATGGCACAGTCACTTGGTTGTAAAGCAACTGAAAAAATGTTGTGCCATAATTTGTCCAAGCAGCAGTTTTTCTCTCCAGTCTAATGACTGCAAACATTGGCCATGCAAGAAAGACTCTGAGTGCAGGAAGTGCTGCTTCACATTTATTCCTTATGATACTTTCTGGATAAAGTCATTGCTGAAGAAGACCATTTGCTCTTGCTTCCTAAAAACATTATGTCCATCAGCACAGTTGCTGCTGATGTTTTTCTTCTTTCTGTTCTGCAGCCTTCCTTGCTGCTGCTACTTCCTCAAAAAATGAAGAACATGTCCTTTTCCCTGCCTATTACTGTAGATTGTAAGGTCTTGGATCAGGCTTGTCACTGTCTTGCAGAAACTCCTGCAATGATACTGTTACCAGCATGCTTGTGCGCATGAGGTCAGGATTGCAAAGCCCTTAGCCTATTGCCTTTGTCCATCTGAGCCCTTTGTGGGAATACCCCCAAAGGCTCAATGCATATTGGCTGTCCCTGTTCCTCTTAACCCTCACAGGTCCTTCATGTGAGCAGCAGATGCAGAAGCTTTCAAATGAGCTATTAAACTAACTTTCTGTATTGCTATTGGGACTCCAATTAGAACCTAGTTTTCAAGAAAAGGAAGGAGATGACTTCATAAGATGAGTATTGCTGGTTGCCCCAGCAGATGAAGAGGTCTTTCACTACCAGACTGCTGTTAACTAGTTTGCTCAGGTAAGGGTAACCCTCCTAATGCTCAACGCTTTCAGCTGAAGAGCAGTTAAAAACTGAGTGCATCTACTCAGAACTGGCCCTGCAGATAAGCATGATATACACTGTGTATCTGGAGTCTACACACCTTGTATCAGGACAGGTTGAATGAGATAATGTGGTAGGTCATTGAGGCTGTGTCTAGTGACACAGTACGACGTCATGTGGACGTATCACAGAAATTGCTGTGCAAGTTGTCTCAGAAGCTGCACAGCTGAAAAGTAGATTATATTAACTCAGTATCTGTGTGATGTGCCTAGACTGTTTCAGACACCTAAGTCAGCTTATGTACTTCATTTTGTACTTTCATTGTAGAGTATGAAGTGCACAAAAAGAATTGTTTTTTAAATGCTTTTGTAGCATTCAAAACCTTTAAATGATAGAACTCCAAGTTACAGTAAATCTCTGTACTTAGCCTAAGCAAAATGTTGTAAGACACTTTTTAAGTAACCTAAGTCTTCAAATAAAGAAAATAGGATTTATGTATGTGCAAAACCTACTTCTAGCTTTAAAACTGAACTTTTCTTTTATTCAAATAAAGACTGATAAAATCATGATTTTTTTTGTGTGTGTGTCTGTTTAAAAAGGTGTCTGTATGAGTAATGTGTTTACTGAAGTATTTCCTTGACTGTTTCTCTGCTAAGAGATGGTAGGAGGTTTTTAAAATAAATGTTGACCTCATCAGTGTAACACTGACATAAGTTAACAGCATGAGATTTCTTATGTTTTGATTCTGTATACTTTGTTAGCAAATCTATGCCTGCTGTTACTTGTCACCTGGACTCAGTGTTTTAATAACTCAGGAAATACCCTTTTCTGAAACCATCTACGTTCTATTTAATTCTAGCTTTGAAATCTATTTCAGTTTGATTTTTATGGAGAACTCCTTAAGTTTTTCATCATTCTCTCAATGCTGGGCAGTTGCTGGACAATTTTTTTCTAGCAGCATAATTCTATATAAATACAGCAGCATAGTTCTATATAAATACAGAGGAAACTCAGATATCACTGTGTAGATAATCTGTAGTCATTTTTGAGTAATTCTAACAGTCACAAAAGTATCCGTTTTTACAGTTTCAAGGACTATTACTGGAGAAAAATAAAAATTGTGTTTAGCAGGAAAACAAATGACAAATTGTTATTCTTAGAGAGATGTAATTAATATATGAGCTTGTTGTTTGGAACAGCTGACTGTAGATTACTCACTCTAAATTTCACTTGCTATTTATTGTCTTTCTAAATAAAATGCATAAGTGATGGAAGTTTAATAAATTTGATTGTAGTGCAAGCTAAACAGAAGTAAAAATATAACAAATCATTATAACTTTTAAAATATACAAAACTTTTGTTTTCTCTCATGCCTGAGGAACCAAATGGTCATCTTGTGTATTACTACGCAGTCTGTGTGAATGCTTCTATGTTACTAGAGATTTACTTTTTAAAATTTAGCAAATTGGAAGCATTTTTATCAACCACTTGGTAACACGCAAATCAAACTCTTATTCCCAACATTTGTGCCTGCGTTGTGTTCAGAAAGGGAATACATGCATTTTTCGATCTCCCATACCTTTGTCGAACACATATTGTTTGCACAGAGAACGTTACAAGTGCAAACTGCTTTTAGGCTGAAATTGGGAGCGGGGTTTACTGCTTCTATTTGTGGCTCCTTTGAGCAGCCAGTTGCCTAGGAGATCGCTGGCAAAACCCCAGCAACTACTTACACCACGTTAGCCTATAAAGTAAGAGCTGCGACAGATCTAGTGACAATCGTTAGACACTCCCTGAGAAAACACCCTGGAGGTTTTAGAAGGGTTTATATTTCCACCACCTGTTTCATTGTCACATCTGCTCTTTAGCAAACAGAATGGGAAATGTTTATGATCTCTTGATAAATACAATAATATTTGTTTTCTTCCCCCAGTACAAGCGATTGATGTCTATTAAAAACCATTTCTTTTCCTGCCTCGTGTAATCCTTCTTTGTGTCAGAGATAATCAGCAGCTGTCTAATAAGATTAGCTAACTTCTGTGATTAGCAAGCTCAAACCCTGTGCTTTTCCCTTTGCAGGTAAGTGAATGTGGCACTGAGGCATCTCTATCTACATTATTGTCACTTTCTTTGGCTCTTATTTTTGATGACAATTTATGGAATAAAAGCAATAAAGACAATAGGAGAATGCTGACATGCAGGTACTGTGGATACTATTGAAGTATATATTCTGAAGAACATGGTAAGTGGAATGTTTTCCATCCTCACATACAACATAATAGCAATTTAGTAATTTGCAGCTGACATATCCAGCAGCTTGTTGTGCTCCTGGAAACAGTTCTTTGGCACTGCTGAAGGGAGGATAAAATGGTAACTGCTTTGCAGGATTGATGGATGCTAGTTTTCTGTAGATTTTATTTCTTTAAGTCCCCCCCCCTATTTCAGGATTTTTTGCACATGCTTCTCTCTTTAAAGGTTCTTAGTCTTCTCCTTTGAATTTCAACGTTGCAGCTTGGAAACCAGATATCATTTAGGGAGATATTCCAGGGTGGTGTATTTAAGCACAGATCCTCAAACTAGGAGGAGAAGTATACAATCAGAAATGGATATTGTGCACTGTGTTGAAAATTAGGAGAGTTTTCAGCAGAGCATGTTTCAAGAAAATAATACTCTTCAAGCAATCAGAGGCTTTGCAATTAAATCTAATTTGAACAAGATAATTGCATTACTTTTTATAAATTGGAAATTAGTCAGGTTTTACAGATACTTAATTGTGCTCCAGGAGATACACAATGCAGGGGAGATTTTTAGAGGAATGGAAATATACCACTGTGAACTAAGGTTTAAAATAAAAATGGAAGAAGGAGCTTGTTTATTTCAGTGTTATGGCAGAGGGAGTTCCAAGTGAGCTCAGTATTATGCAGCATTTTCAGAGAAGGCAAAAACATATCTTACATTCTAAAGCAGCACCCATTAGTATTTTGACATATGAGTTTCTTTGAATAGAAGTACTGAACTCTTTATAAACAAGGGCTGTTACGGGGATCTTGTTTTAAATGCAGTGTTTTTCATGAAATATCTGTAGAAACATTGAGTAAGTGACTTTAAAAGGGGTACTGTCCCCTTTAGTCCCTGCTCGGAGATCATCTAAGGTGTTTCAAAATATTCTCAGAGGGACAAATTACTCCTCCTTCAGGGACACGAGCCTCCAACTGCTCTTTGTATTTCACACATGTGAAGGACCAGAACGCCAGTCTAGTCTCAGCTCTGATGTTTTCTGTACAGTCTAGTGGCAGTGCCAAATGAGTTTTCCTGATGTGTTCAGAAGCTCCAGCATTGATCTGTTAGTTCTGGCCATGCTATAGCTTAGCCTCATCATTCTCAGCTACATGTATCAGTATCCATGAATTGAGTGAGGTCTTCTCTGCTAAATTAAAATTCTGATAATTCTGAAAAGTCAGTGAGATGTGCTGTAAGGAATTACTAGCAAATTTAGTACAATTTGTTTTCTGGTTAGACAGTTCATTATGGGAGAGAGCCAGAATGATTTCCTATCCTCAGAGCTTAAAACCCCATGAACTCTTAGACTTCTAGTGACTGAATTTCATCACTTGTAACATCGTATGTCATCTTTAACACATGGAAAAACAGCTGAAAACATGTTTACAGTATCTTTTAAGACATCAGTGAAAATCACTTGCATAAATATTTTACAGATTCTTTATGGGAGGTGAAATACTGTAGTCAGTAAACTATAAATAAGGACAGTCATTAAATAGCTGGCTTTGTTGTCCCTGAATGCCTTACAAATTTCTCACTGGATAATTATGTATTCATAAATCCTTTGTTTTATAGACTGATTTTTTTCTGCTTGTAGGCTATATACATATGCAAATATGTGCATACATATTCACATGATAAATTTATATTTTAAAATGATCAGTTAGGAATGAAATAATATTTATAGTTCCAATATATTTAAATATATAATCTGCATCAGTTGAATAGGTGCTATACATTATGTGGTAGGATATGGCATTAGCTACTATGTGATCTTTCCTTGTTTAGATCTAGCATGGTTTGGAGAACACTATAAAATGATCGGAAGGGGGTTGTTTTGTTATTTCAGTATTATTTACACACATAGGTATTTTCTATAACATAATTATGAAAACAAACGTTTGGGAACTGCCTGTTCTGGATCATAGAAACAATTTGGTTTTGAGTTTTGTAAAGTTTTGCTTTTTTTTTTTTTTTAACTTATTATCATTCTCATTTATTTAATTTTTGTGGTGTCAGTGGGCAGAAAGGAACAGAAAAGATACGGGAGGCACCAAGCATGGCTGGGAACACCTGTATTTCTGTCCTCTCGCATGAGATGTCAAAGAAGCTGTTTCATTGTCACTTAAAACGTACCTTGGACTGAGGGGATGGTTTGTAAAGAAACACAGATTAGGCCATCAGGTATGCTGAGGTGATCCAGTTAAAAACATGTGATGCCCTGAGGCAATTTGTGGGTGAATTTGGGGATGAAAACTAGCCGTCTTGATCAGCAGAAACAAGACTGTAGTGGTATTGAAAGGGAAGCAACTGGAAGGGATGAATGAGATGCAGACTGACAAAAGTTTTTTGTTACTTAGGTACAGTCAGCTCTGTCTACTCAGTGGATATTACAGCTTTACAAGCTGCAGGGAGTTATCCCTCAGGCTTATTTCAGTAACTTACATTGGTAAGCATCACTAGTTCACTTGTCAAGCTGTCACATTTGAAATTCAAGTTGTCAGAACATCTTAAATGCAACCTGCTTCTTATTTGGATATTGCAAGTTGGTAGGTCACTTGAAGAAAAGTTTATACCAGGCTTGTCCTATCAGGGCATCTCCAAGAATGGATGACTTTTTTGCAGCAGGAACCTTCCAAACCTCTCTCTCATGCCTTTACAACCATTTTTAAAATGGTTTACAATCTTTACAACCATTCACAATTGTACTACTTCCTTGTCCTCTCCCCCATTCTGTAGCTTAAAGTCATTGAGGAGTCTGTAGTTGTTGGGAGGTGTGGATTACATGCTGGTCACTAAAACCTTGTTTTCCACAGTACCTGAGCTGTATGTTAGTATGGATAAATTAAAAACTCTTATTTCAAAACTCGGAGCGGTGCAACAGGTGCTCTGTAGCATATTAAATAAATGTATTGAATATTTTTTGATCTGATAGTTACTTCTAAAACACTGCTAGCGATACTTGAAAATAGAACTTCTGTTCTGGTCTCTGGAAAAGCTAGTCAAGTTTTAAGTGTAAAGCTGGTCGTCTTGTAAGTGATTGATCAAAACCTGCTATAGGGGTATTTTTTGGACATGGGGGAATGAAGTCATTGAGCTTATTTCTGGGGTCCAATTCTAAAGTACTGTTCCCACTGAAATGCACATGTCCATAGAAATAAGTCAAATAGCATGTGTGGTGGAAATTGTATTTCTCTATTTCTGTTTGGGCTCCTTTTATGCTGGTAAACAACTTAGTTAAAATTAAAGCTAAGGTAATAAATGAAAACTTCTGCTTAGTAAAAAAAAAATATTATTTTGCATTAAAAAATTGTAAGTGAGCATTAATTTTAAAACTCTGCCAGTTCTTCCTTTATGGCTATGCTCCCTTGCCATGTCAATTGCTATTTTTTTAATATCTGATAATTAAATATTAGATTCTCATTAACTACTTTGTATTTGAAATTCTCAATTTGTTCAGGAGTCTCTCAACCTATATTTATTTAATAACCTGCAAACAAGATGCAGGTTCTTGTTAGAAGACTGAAATCCTGAGAAGATTTCATCATTGTGGGGAGGTGGGGTATTAGCTATATTGACCTTTATGAAAAAAATCTAATTCAACTACTTACATCGTGTACTCTATTGACTTCCTATGTATTTTCAAGTGAAAATTCAGATTTTTTTTTTTTAATGGTGGCCTCAGAAGTAAAAACTGCACTGTGGTCCCCAACTTCCTACCTGATATTTTTGGTGCTGTAACTTGTGAATTGCTATGAATGTGTGGCCACGATTCTCCTTACTTAAGGCTAGACTGAACTTTTGTGATGTATTATTTTCTTCTTATTTCTCTTTCAATATTCTTAACATGGAGTTCCAGAACAAAATTTGCAGACTGAGAACCAGACACGACAGAGGGTGATCCTTCCAGGATAAGCAAATAAATGAATAGTTAGATTTCATTCTAATGAAAAATAACACCCAACTCTCTGGCTGAAAGTGGCTGATCAAGTATTTTGCAAAAGTTCCATTTAACTAAGGCTCGTTGTAATCTTATATTGTGAAGTCTAACTAGATAATTCATGATTCTTTTCCACTATAATCATGGCTTTTCCTTTTACAAAAATACCACAATTTATGATCAGATCATTGCAACTCTGTACCCTTCTTGCTATTTCTTTAAACAGATGCCCGTTCTAAACACCACAAAAGCAGGAGTTAGCCAATTTAGTATGTTTTCCAGTTAGCCTCTAGCAAAAAGTACTGCCAAATTCTTGTTTGAATATCAGAGTGGTATTTTGTTAATGTTGCTGAGGTGGGAAAATCTTATCCATAAACTTCTCATAATGATATGTTTTGTATAGATTTAGAAAGTAGTGCATGTATATCCTGATTATTCAGGTGATGATTGTGAAACAGAAATATCTAATAGCTGAAATTTTTTTTTTCCAAAGGTAACACTCTCATCATCCTTTGTGTGTCCTTGCAACAGTTTTGCAGGGTTTGTTCTTTTCAAATTGTCAATAGTCATTAAACTCTGAGACTGTGGAGAAGATAACGTGAGGACTGCTCTGAGTAGGATGGGAATCCATGCAAAGATCAGGTCCAGGTTTTGAAAACTCATAACCTGGTATTTGCCCACTGTGAGGCTATAGCTTATTTCTGTACTACTCTTGAGGTACCTGGTGCAATGGCTACTTGGACTCAAAATATCTTTCATGGCAGAAGAGTTAATGTTTTGTCCTCTTGGTTAAAGTTCTGTCCCAAGGTGAACACCCATATCATATCATTTTCATTGCTTTGCAGTTTTAACTTCAAAATACTGGAAATGGCTTATTTATTAATTTTAATTAGCATGACTGCAGGCTGCAACTAGTTTTGTTTGCCTTTTTTTTTTTTTTTTTTTTGCTGCACATTCTTAGTTATGTACTATCATAATTTCTGACAGTGAGAAAAGTTTAGTTCTATAGGGATGGCATTGCATGTGCTACTGTGTCCAAACAAAAGTTTGTAACGAAATGTGAATTTGCACTTAGCTACATCTTGGTAGAAAATAGCCTGTGCAGCTAGCATTTTATACTGTTTACACACTGTGATAATTTTGTCTATATTTAGTGGAAGAGGCGTATCTTTGCAAATGCCTTACTTCTAGGATTGAAATGTTCTATGTATGTTATTGTTATCCCATTTTTTGTTTGGCTTACCTGGAGAAATGCATGTAGTTCAAGGAATTGTTCCTGTAAAGTATTGTTTTGATGACAGCATCATTCTCTTCATTCTTACTAGAAAGCAAATATAACAAGCATGGGAAGAAATAATCATAAAGTGTTGCATAACTGTAGTGACTTCTTTATCAGTATGTTTCCAGAAATTTTTTGTAAGGGAACTGCTTGTTTGTGGCTAATTTTTTGGGCTAACAATTAAACTCCTTGTCAAAGGTGGAGAAAATCTGTAAGGTAAGAAATGTTAGGGAGTTTAGATTAATGTGTTGATGTTGTTGCTACTAAAATTGTAATGGACAAGACATATGGTGAGGTTTGGAGGGATATCATACCGGACAAAATGTTTATGCAAAGCTAGAAATAACGTTGTGGTGAGTGGGAATGAATTATAAACAAACACTGTAAAAAGTTAATCCTCAATAAGGTACAAAATGCAGTGGATGTGAAAACAACATTTACCTTTGAAGAGAAGATACAGTGCAGTGAAGGTCTGTACTGAATGGATACTGAGACTTTTCCCTGAAGTACACTGTTTGGCTTTCAAGGATGTTGACACGTTGGATTTGTGCTTTTCATCATAAATAACACAGTTTTCTTCTCATGAAGGGAAGGCCAATGTACTTTTAGGCCTGATGTGGAAATATATCTAAGTCTTATAAACACAGAAGGTCACAGTTCACAGTAGAAAGTGAGATGAAAAGCAACAGTAAAAAAGAACTATTTAATAACATTACCAAAAGTTTGGCATCTGATGTCAGGAAATGTGTGTAGTGCTCCTACTTAAGACTGACTGGGTTTAAGGTTAGTGGGATTATTTTCTTTGTCCTCTTTTGATTTCCTGCCCAGCAGAATATAGAAACTGTACACAACACCTATAGTTTCTGGAAAAATCAAACATATTTTTATAAAGACAGTCAACCTTCATTTGAAATTCGAAGTGACAGAGTTCCCTATGTGCTGTGGTAAACTAATGAAATATCCTCACTTTTACAATTTTGTCTAATTAATGTACTCTAAACTGTGACCTTAACAAGGTATATTGGTAATCAAAATGGCACAAAGGCTTTTGTCTGTCCTCTGTGTCCTATTACTCTGGAAACAAAAGCAGTATTCCTGCTGGAAAGGTTGCTCTTGAGGGGAAAAAAAAAAAAAGAGCAAGTGAAATGAATATGTTCAACACCTCAAAGGTCTGATCTTATGCAGATATGTGCTTTCACTGTAGTCACTTCCCTGTTTTTAACATGCTGAAGAAGGTATTTTCAGTGCGAGGAAAGGCTTTTTTTCCTTCAGAATCCGGTTGCCAAGAGTCTTCAGGTTCCCTATGTAAGTATGAATCCTCAAAGAGCATTTCTCGCTTCTTAAAAATAAGCCTCTATTTCAGAAAGCTAAATTCCACCCTCAGTCATTCCTGTAAGCTCCATTTGGTGCTCCGAAATAAAGTGGAAAATGTAAGATAGAAATGGCTTGAAATCAAAATGGACTGCGATTGAAGTTGTTGGTGTTTGCGCTGAGCGTGCTGTGGGACACGGTGTGAGGGGCAGCAGCGGGTTCCTGAGGGCTGTGACCTACAACATGCTGCTGAAGGTATTTTCAGTGTGAGGAAAGGCTTTTTTTTCCTTCAGAATCTGGTTGCCAAGGGATTTCAGGTTCCCTATGTAAGTACGAATCCACAAGGATTTATCAGGAGCACTGAAAAGAAAATGTTTCACCTCAACACATGCAGTGTGTGCTTGCCCCCCTTCAGTCCGATCCCTCACAGGCACCGCCAGCTGTGCTGCTGCTGCCAGAACCTTCCAGAACCTGCCAGAGCTGCAGCTGCAGAGGGCAGCCGTGCTCACTCCTCCAGAGTCCTGCAGCCAGCGTCCGCTGCTGGCAGAAAGCCGTTGAATCTTTTACAAGCCATGCTGAGTTAGGTGAATTTTCTTTAATTTTTGACTCTGATCCTGTGGATGGTGTGAGGTGGGAAACAACAGCATCTGCAGCAGGGCCCACGCAGGTACTCTAATTGTAGAATCACAGAAGGGCTCAGGGTGGAAGGGACCTTGATAGGCATCCGCTTCCAACCCCCTGCTTCAGATTTGCCATCAATTTAATACCCTTTTTGGTCGCTCTTTTTGTGTTATGCTTGCTGTGTGTGATTAACCTGCTTGTTGGCAGAAAGGAAGATAGGCAAGCTCATGTCCAGTGGAACAGTAAAGATGGAACAGAGCCTGGTCTTTGCCAGTTGTTAGCTGTGCTGTTCAGTGACAGAGAGGGAGGTTCCCTTCATGACCTTAAGGGATGTGTAAACTACACAGCTTTCTGTATTACTACCTAATCCTCCCTGCTCAGGACAACAGTACTTGTTGCTTCACACAGCCCAGCTTAAGGTTATTCTCATCTCCATCTCTTGGGAAAAACAGGCTAGCAGGGCAGGCTAACTGGGCGAGGATCATCTACTCTTAAAATCTGCTGGCAGATCAGAGGCAATGCCCTTTATTTAGCTTGTAGAACATAACTCCGTGTAATTCCTGAGGCCAGTGATTAGAGAAAGCACCTTAATTATTGCAGTAAACTCTGGGAAAGAATCAATGGAGCAATATTTGTTAGGGCATGTGAATGTAATCAGTCTGGCTTATTTACTCAAAGAGCCAAAACAACAAGTGCTTATTTACCTTTGAAAATAGGAAGTGCTTATTTTATAACTTCAGATGTGTCCAATTAGAAACAGACAGTTAAATCCCTACACTAAAATCCAGTTGAGTTTGCTGTTCGTTTTCCTCACTGTTTCCTGGAGCCAGCAAGTGGGATGAATCACATTCTTCCTTTAAGTCAGGGCATTTTGAAAGAGAACTTGTCCATTGACTGTAGTTTTATACGAAGGCAGATGTTCCTGTATACAGGTTTGATTTGTGCTTTGCTTAGATCTGCTTTAGCACTTTTTGCCTTCACTGTACCTTTCCCATTCCTGCCAATCAATTTTTTGGAATTCATGAGTACTGAAGTCAGATGTCTTTGTTGTGCTAATTGGAACAACTGTGTTCCTCTAGATCTTAGCCAGTAAGACCGTTTTAGTGCCTTCAAGGTGAGGCTCTTACGTAGAAAACCTTTAGCATATCACACTTATCATATCATGTTCTTTATCAAGTATTTATGAGCCCTGAGGTATTTAATATTGACTATTATATTTCTTTCTCTAAGTTTCCTATCACTTTTTTTTTTGTGGCATATTTTATACGCAGTTGCAATATTGTATTCCTGAGAGTCATTAAGTCTGCAAACTCTCCTGTAGTTGATTACTTGCGTGATGTTGAAAGAGTGTTATTTTCAAAGTTTTGTTAGTGGCTATCCAGTGCAAAAAGAGAATTCTAGAAAAATGTCAGCAATGAGCTATAAAGCTGAATAATGTAATTACGGGATGATTCTTCTGGTGAATAGAGGCAAGAAGAAAATCACTAAATTGCTATCATGCTGTTTTCCTTGATACTTGCTGGAAACTGGAGTTGTTATAACAACATTTACTTGTACTATCCTTTGACTAGGTACTGTAGATCCTGGTTGCAAACTATATATAGTAGTGACTTCACCACGAAAATCTAGCAACTGTTGTTACTGGGTATGGAACTGAACGTGCGAATTTCAGACAGGAAGAAGCTTATTACACTTTAATGAAGCCACAGTGGACACTTTTACGATTGTTGAAATTTCCCAAACTGGAAATTCATCTGGGTTACAGTGAATGCCATTCAAATATCGTGGGAACTGTAATGACCACAAACAGTCAAGACCTTGTCTTGCATTTAATTTACAATCTGAATAGTTATGCTAACATCATGTTGGAAAATTGGTTTAGCAGTAACTCATTTTAGTGTGCAGATGTTCTTCAGTGCAGCATAACAGTACCAACCCAGCACGATAGCCCTGTTAAGACAGATGGGATCACAGCTCCATAGTGGCATAGCTTTAGATGCATTTAATTCATCGTTATGTATGACTTAAAAATGTTGATGTGTTTGTAAATATCCAGACATTTTACGCCTGGATATGCCAGACATAATGCCCGTTTGGTTATTCAGGATAAGGATGATTTTCCTTCTCTAAACAACAACAACAAAAAAACCCTGAAATTATTTTTCATAGTTTAGAAATAAATAAGTCATAATGTGACCTGAGTAGAGTAGAAAAACTGAGGTCATTCTCTCTGACATTATCATGACTCATTTCTGTTTAACATTTTGATTTTACTGTGGCTATTGTATTTGCCAATTTTGACAAATAAAGCTTGACAGGCAGCAAACCCTGATGTGTAGCAGTGAGTCACAGTTGAAGCACCTGGTATTTTCGATATACATCTGAAGCACCTTCAACAGCCTGGGAAATGCGTAATCGAAGTTTCTTTCAATCGATTTTCATCTGTTGGCTAAAGCTTACTGAAATGTCATTTTCAGGGCTGTGGTATTGTTTTAAAGTGCTCTGTAGTAGGGACAGAATCTACAGAGGATCTGCTGGACAGTTGTTGGGTAAAGTATGTACTGATGCTGAGTATCTGTGCAGAACATAAAACAAAGACCAGCTAAGTATCCAGAATGCCTATGTAATTTTTGTGAGAAAGGATGCACGCAAATTGAGTCCCGTTAATAGATATCTATTAGTCAGTGCTGACCGTTTGGACAGGTTAAAATCTGTGTTTTTGAAAACTTCATAGGAATGTATGTCTGTTACTGGGAAAGCATACAAAGATAAGCAATAAAAACGGAAATAGTGAGACACCATGAAAATGTGGCTGATGGATTAAATTACTTAGAAGTTCAGATAAACTGACAATAGTTACCAAGTAAAAGAAAAATAGTTTTATTGCCGTATTTCTGTTGGTCTTTGGGGAAGATGTTAAGGGTTATCTTGAAACTACTTTAGCAGTCAGAGCTGTTACTCTGAATCTCTATACAGGACAAAGCTAAAGGAAATATTCTGATTATTGTGGGACCTCCAGAAGTTTTCTTCCTTATCAGTATAATTTGACTCTTGGGTAGGCACTTCTGGTATTTTCACTGCTCCTTAATTGATGCAAATTAGCGTCCTGCGGAAGTTGCTCATTCAGCTCATACAAGGTATTTCAAGGGAAGATCACATTTTTCTATACCAGTGTTGTTTTCTAATTGATTTTAAAACTTTACTCTGCACAGTATTGTGCTAAAGCCCCTGGCGGCTATTGGGATCATGCCTTGCAGAGTATCTGTCCATATGTGGATGAGACATAGACAGTGGGTTCTAATGGGAGCCAATAACATGTTCACTGAAAAAAAAAAAAAAAAAGACTAGCTAATCATTTGATTCATCCCTCAGAAAAATAAATATACCTGAAAGAATAATAGTGTTTATTCCATCATTGTTTCATGTTACGTATCTTTTGTCAAATTTCGATAGATTAACACCGTCATTACATCAATAAATGCCAGTTAGCTTTCATGAACACAAATATTTTCTGTTATCCCTGTGGCATAGTACGAAGAGGTGCTTACACTACTAAGAGTTCAGCTCTACTAACACCCCAATAAAATGCTTTTGGGGAGTGTCTTGGACATAATTTCTTGTACGGGTCTATTACAACGTTGTACAGATCAGCAAAATAAATGTTTTGCTTTACTGTCTGCAAAGAGTCTGACACAGATGTCATAGCTGTTCCCCTCTGGTATATCTTTTCTGTAAGTTTGAGCCCCCTGGAAGAATCCAGTTGGAATGCTGTTGCTTTGAATCAGTGAAGGGGCTGAAGGATGCAAACTGCACGTCTGTTATGGGAGTTTTCCAAAAGTTGTGTTTTAAAAATGTTTTAGTTCAACACGGCTCTACCTAGAGCACACAATGGCAACAAACACAAAGAAAATAGTCACAGAAGAGAGTAGGATGATTTGTGCTAATCCTCATCTATGAGTTCTTTTTCAGTTGAAGTAAAGATTTCTTAGCTCCTCAGTTTCAATCCAGTTACCTGTAAATTAGGTATGACATCTATTCTACAGGAGGTTGCCAGGCTTAATTGAAGTCATGCAAAATAGCTTACAAATACTGTTATAGAAAATATTAAGTAGGTGCATAATGTTGAAATAATGATATGTAAAATATAATTTTTGTGCTATTCTCTAAATTAAACCTTACATCATGTTTCTGCTCTGGGATAGTGAGGTGTCTTAAGGGTCTTACTGTGCAGTGAAGAGCTCAGAAAGAAGAATTTCAGAAACAATATCTTCAGCTCCCAGTTGAAATCAAAAAGCAGATGTTTCCATTTGAAATTAGAATTTTCACAAAGCAATTTGAAAACTTGAAGATTTATCCCCTTTATTTAAACATCAGAATGGGAACATGTGTCTGTTGTAAACCTATATCTTTTTTTTTTTCTGTCAGATTGTGATGCAATTCATTAGCCATCAACATAGACAAAAACTTCATTTGCTCTTTCCAAAATGTATTTTTTGACTGCCTCATACTTTATCAGCATGTCATTAGGATTCCTGAAGTCCTAAATCTCCAGTGTCACTGAGGAATACTCTTAATTTTTGACATTTTTTTTACATAAATTAAAAAAAAAAAAAAGCCAACAAAAAAACCCCTGGCATTTCTTATTCCATACAAGATCATTGAAATGTTGAGTGAATATCTCAAAAGAATTGGTTGCCAGCTGCTGAATCCTTGTTTTTGCGGAATTATTGTGCCTTTATTCTTTCCAGAATAATCCCACTTTTCAGTCAACTGTTGTACTGAAAACTTTAGAATGCGATTCACATTCAGGACCATTGTGTTCTGACCTTCAGTGTGCTGTCTCCCAGGAGGTCACATCTTCATGCATAGAGAAGCCACTCTGCCAGTATTTGGAAAGAGCAATCCATAATGACTGCTGTTTCATTTCTGGCGTACGTAGGAAAATAAATGTTCTCCTGTCACATCAGTAATTTGGTGATTTAATGTTCCATTAATCACTCAGTTAAGAAGCTGTGCTCTTCCCCATATGTGTTTTGGAAATGAAATATATGCCATAAATGTCTGTCTGAATTGTTGAGGGTGATTGAATTTGAAAACTTGTCAAGGCTTCTGTCTTGGGCTCTGTTTTGGCTTGTGGCTTTTAGTTTTATTTCCCACACGCTTAGAGTAAACATCTTTTCAATGCAGTTCGCTTTTCTGCTCTTGCATGGAACATCCCTGCAGCTTTGCCCTCTCTTCATCAATACTAGAACAAAAATCACCATTGCATTAGTTGGGCCGTCTCCTGGTTTTTCCTTGTTGCATGCTTGGCTTTTAGCTTTTATTTGGCTGCACAAGCAATGGTAAAACACACTGGAATGTAATTGTATTGTTAAACTAGTAACAGTTATAGAAATATGATGATTTTGTGTGTACCTAGAAATTACTGCCGGCAGGAATTCCTAGGGGAAAAAAAAAAAGTAAGCCTTTGATTAGTATTTGTAGAGTGTAGTCCTTATAGTACGTTAAAAATAGAAAGCTCCACTTAAACTTTAATTAGTCAAACTAAACAACTATTCATATAATTATTTCTTGCAAATAATCCTTTTTAAAATCTTAAATATCTGAAGTGTTAATCTATACAGATAATATTTTAGAAAACAGAAGGCTATAATTGGAAAAAAAAAAATCTCACAAGGTATATTTAATTATAAATGCATGACTTCCTTAGGTATCCATGAGTTCTTTGCAGACATCTAAAATAGATGCTTCCTGAGCTGAAGCATGAATGGAGAGACTCGGCTGAAAAATGATTGTGAATGCTGTGTTCTGCATTCTGACATGATCTATAACATCTTACCATCTTACCTAGCATGTTTCCAACCCTGAAGATTTCTTTTGCTTGGAAGATTGGAATAGGTATGCTAACGCTTAGGCAATACGTTGATCTGCATTGCTGACAGATACAAATATAGCCTGGCCTTTGTTTAAACTTGGATCTATGAATACATCTATTTAAAACAAAATATTTTAGGCTTTGGTTTTTGCTAAGATATATTCTGTTAAAACTGAAGCCCCATGGGCTGAGGGAGCCCCACCCTCAAAACTGTTGAGGTGGACAAATGAGTATTGTGCAGGAATTGTGATTGAATGGATTTCTCTTCCAGCAATGATTGTTCCAATTTAAAACATAAGTAGATAGTTCTTAAAGCATGTTTTCCAGCATGTCTAAAACATGGAACTTTCCTATTGTAATGTTTGTTATTTTGACTTAAAACATAACTGTTTTTCTTTAATTGGCTTAGTAAAGCAAGATGTCTTTGAATTCTTCCTATGTTGCTAACATTCAGAGCCTTTTACAAACAGAGGAATGCTAAATGGATCCCAAAATAAGATTTCTTTTTCACCATATCTAGCTGATAGCTTTGTAATACAGCCATTATTGCTTTAGTAGAAGCAGCATTCTGTGGGGGTATCCTACCCAAACCTTTTCCTAAGCCAGCTTTTCAGCTGTTGGCTTGTAGAATACCTTCAGACCTGCACAAGTGAGAACCATGTCTCTCCCTCGTCCTGTCTCTCTTGTTCTCTCCCCTCCCACTTGAAAGCGTGGCAGGAGGATCTTCTTAGAGCTCCCCTTATATGCTGAGTTCCCAGAGGTTTGTGATGCTTCTTGCACCAATACATTTTGCTGCACACATGGGTGCATTTCTGCCCAGCTGGTCTACGTCTGTTTTTCTCTAGAAAACAGGAGGCTTTCTTCACTGTACTGTGCATTCCTTGTGCAGCCTGCAAGCTGGTTTATCATGACGTATCTCACTGAGCCAGCTTTCATTTGTTTGTCTTTCTTTAAATCCTACTCAGTATTACTAATTATCCAGTCATGTTAAGCCAGATAAGGCATAAAATTCAGTTGTTTTTTCACTCAATAATTCTTCATTCAGTTAGAGTCTTGCTTTGGTTTGCTGCTGCTGGTGGTTAATCTAGGCGTGGATAATGCATATGTGATTAGGATCCCTTTGAAGTGGTATTGTTTGGATTTAAATTACCGTGTCTTTCAAATGGCTTTAACCATGGTGTTCCTCTGCTAAGTACATTCTATTTGTTGTCGCAGTGGATCCCAAAACATTTACAGAGGAGCCCATACTCACCTAGGTTAACACACGCAGAGGTACAAAGGCCATCCAGAAATTGAGACTTGAGAGGTTCTCCCTGAAGTAACTAAAAGAGTCTGCTCTTTGTGTTGGCTCTCTGAGGGGAGTACGTTAGGGCAGTAACGAGTTCTGCATTATCTTATTATGACTGAGTGGAGGAGGAAGAGTATTGCCCTGAAAAAGAATTTAAAAACACAACATTGGAACAATATGCTTGTAAGTGTAAATATCCATCTGATTTCAGCTGGTGACAGAAACATGTGGCAGTCATGAGTTTCATGACTGAGAGCCACTAGTGCCAGGAGTGATTGAAGATGGTATCCACCATGGTAGCTGTCTGTGTATCTGTCAGCTCTGTTGAGATGATGGGCATGGAGGTAGGAATGCTGCTGTCTTTCAGACAGCCCGGTGTGTACTAGGCTGCCTGATCTTTTGAATCATGGGAATCCTGTTTCCATAAGAGGTCTACAGAAACACCGGGAGCTAAACTGGAAAATGATCACTTGCAGTTATTTAACTGGGGAGCTGGTTGAGGTGAACTATAGTGGCTCATCTGGCCAGCAAGCTTTGAAATATTTCTTTGGTAGATAGAGTTTAATCTGTCTGTCTTTTAGAATGAAATTGCAGCTTGTCCATTTTTGAAAGATGCATATCTTTTGCTGAATTTGAATTTTTGAAGGGAAGAGCACTGCAGAGAAAAATCAGTGTCTCATGAATAGGGTGCAACCTGTACAGCCCCAGACTTGCACTCGCAATTTAGGCAGCACTTCACTAGACCCTTGCAGTTTTGTCTCTGTGGAATTAATCAGTATGCTAATCTGATTTTAGTCTTTTGCAGATATTTTGTTTCCATTTTTGTCTGTTTGTACAAGTTAAGCCATGAAACACCATTTCACTAAATCAGCGTGAAATAAAACAGCTTTTAAAAAATATATTATTTTAGAAGAAATAATTTAAGTTTCTTTTAGCATTGCTTTTCATACTGTAAGGACAAAAGAAAGCAGTGTTGTATCAGTGAGCTTGCTGTCACACTGGTTTTGCCAGTAAATACGTGTCAAATACTAAATTGAATGGTTTTGCTATGAGCATGAGCTTTAGATTCTGCTTTTCAGAAAAGATTTGCAATAATTTGTCCTTTAAGGATAATTGAGAACTGCCTTTTAGATTAAATACAGTGAAAAGAACTCTTTCTTGAAACATCTAGAATCTTGGTATGTCAAAGGAGATACGGAGAGCAGAAAATAAATGTGCAGATGGGGAGGCCCGAAAAAACATCAAGTGCAGATCCTGAATTTATGCACATTTCTGACATCGTTGGATGAAAAACGCTGCTCTTATCGTCTGTGTGTAACCATAGCTACCGTGTGATGATTTTTTTTCCTGCAACACAGAATGAAATACAAGGCTGGAGAGTGGTCTTGTCTCAGCTTGCACCATATGTATTTGGGTGATAAGGCTTATAGTCAATGAATGTAGTTATCAGTATGGCCCACGTGCTTCTTTAAAAATAGATTCAGATTTACATCTTCATGTCTCCATTAGTGGTTTAGAGGGGAAAATGGTACTGTATTTCCCTAAGTACTATTACATGAGATTTGAACCATGTCTTTTTGTGTGTGCTACTGTCTTGTATTTGAGACAGGAGCAAATACAATTTTGGGCAATGGGGAGACTCAAAAGGCAACACACACTTGAATATAAAGCATAGTATTTTAAATGATTTAGAGATTCAGTGCCACAATCTTGATTATTGAATACTTACTAGCGGAATAATGCACTTCCCTGCTTCATCTGGTTCTGTTTTCATTTGGATTTTCAGCTTCATCATGAGCTTGGATGGAAGCAGAGATGAGCCGGGAATTCTTAACCACTGACTCTCTGCAATGTTAGAAGGGTTTCTAGAGAGGCTGATAGCTTATGCATGGACCTAAGAATATGTTTGTGCTTATCTCAAAAAGTGCACGTGTTATATTCCAAGGATGGCAGCTGTGAATCAAAAGCACGTGCCTCACATGGGCAGCAAAGTTAGCCTGGTGGACCCTTAATTCCCCCTTTCTCATTGTCAATCACCTCTCTGACCACTATTCACTAGCTTAGTGGCACATTAGTAATGTCATACCTCTGGTGCAGGAAGCTGTCATGGAGATACTTGCTAAAATTGCAGTGTAGGTTTTTTAAACCTTTGTAACTGATGGGTATTCCGGAGGGAATTATTTTTTCTTGCAACATAATTATTGGGATTATATGTGCTGGTAATCAGATTTCTGATAACGCTGCTTTTGCTGTGATTTGGAAATACTTGGATTGCATTTGTTGCTGCTGTGGGGGATTTTGTAACAAACAACAGAAGAAAGCTTTTGTGGTTTTTATTTTTCAAATTTATCAAGGACTGAAAAGTGCCCCAATGTTTTACCTTCCTCTCAACAAGCTTTTCCTGATGGAGCGCAGGAAATTATCTGACCTCTAAAAGAGGTTTACAGAATTAAAAAGAGTAGTCTGGTGAAACACACAAATGAAGTTAATTCTGGCAGCATATTGGAGGTCAGTTTGTGGTAGCTGAGGGAATGATTCTAACAGTGAGGAGAGCTGTGAAACTGTAGCTCTGAAAGGAGGAAGAAAAAATAAGAATAGTTTGTTAGTTTCAATGGATTACAGTTGGTGCATGATTTGTGAGCAGTAGGCTCTGAAAAGCTTTAGAAAATTCAGGAAGCTTTTTTCAAATGAGATTATTTTCAAAGAGGCTCATATTAGAAGAACTGTGACACAATACACATTTTATGCAGAAAAACGTAATAGATGAAGATTCTCCCCCCAGAGTAGAAAAGTAGAGTAATTATAGTAGAAGTCATTACACTGCAGTGTGCCTTGTTTTCAGGAGGTAAGCAATGACGCATGAGGATAAGAGAGTACATATGTGACATTAAAGCAGTTCATGTGTAAACAGCAAAAGTGAATGATTTATTAAGCTCAGATAAGCATCAGATGCAATGACAAATCAGTGACATGCAAATAAATAAGAAGCAGGATGCCAAAGACTTGGTAGGACATCAGTAACAGCACTATGCTACAGTCTTCCTTAGCAGTAGGCAACAAAAGAAAACAAAATTGCAAGCAAAATCAGACAAATTAAAAATACATGATGGCTTCTTCCCTCTGAAGAGGTGGCTGGGAGTGTCACTACTGCTAGCAGAGCAGCTAAACAGGCTATGCATGAAAATCAAGGTGCTGTCAAATAAGGGAAGAAAATAACTGATGTTGGAAGGCATTGCTCGTGCTCTTCCATACAGAGGTAGCCTAATGCTTGCCTGGGAGTCATTCCGGGCCATCCCTGCTGAGGAGCTATGACTCACTGGGACTTCTGGGAAACATTGTCAGACAGTGACACTGTGACCACCATAAATTGGACAGACAAGCAAATTGGCAGGCAGGCTGTTTCAGATAATGGACTCCATTTTTTCCTACAGAGAGCTTGAGTGTGAATGGGAATTTGGCCACCTTGCAATGTCAGCTTGCCATAGACAGTGAAGTGGTCAAGTCAGTTAACTGTTAATGTTTAAGGATTCTCTTCAAGAAAGCTTCAAAATAAAGAAATCTTGCAGAGAATAACTGCAGGAGAAGCTTCATGTGAAAAAAGCAAGGAAAATGTTGCCTCTGGCAACTTCTGTTTGCCAAACAGAAGTAAACTATTTCAATTGATGACCCTTAGGAAACTACTTCCAAACTTCACTTGAGAGACGCTTTTTGTGATCACGTAATTCTGTGATCTAGAAGAAAGTCATGTATGTTGAACAGATAAATCTAAATTATGGACAACTTATAGTCACGCTTGCAAAAACTACCTGCTGTAAGTAGACGAGCTGCAGGTGATATGTGTAAAAGTCACAGATAAAATATATGAATGTGAAATAATCTAAAGTAGCAAGAAAAACTTGCTATGGCAAATATGCTTGTCAGAAATACATATAATGAATGTCTGGCTGTTAAAAAAAAACAAAACAAACAAACTTTCAGGAAGCAGCAAATGACTTAATTAAAAACCAAAAACTTTACATACACAGAGCCACTAGCATGTAGCCATGTTCTTTTTATATCATTTCTTTAAGATCTACATTTGATCTTAAAGTAAACCAAGATGTGTGTTGTGTTTTTTAACATACTCAGATCAGCATGACAAAATGGATAACTCCAAGTCAGAGGGAAACATTTGGATTCTCATTTTTAGAATGTAATTTATATTTTCGTATGTGTTATGGTGATTGATATTTTAAGATCATATCATAGAATGTAAGAAGGCTATGCTCCCCATGATTAATTTGTCAAACTGAATTAGGATAGGATAGGACTAAAAAGATACTATAATAGGTAGCTTCCTAATGGAGAATGCAGCTGGATATATATGGGGAGATTATTACATAGAATCTTGGAAGATGCAAAATACTCAGTAAGTAAAGATTATATGCCTAAAGAAAGACATTAACTGGATGCTGAACTGTTCCTTGTCTCATGCATAAACACCAATCACTTGCTTCAGCTGTATTCCTTTGATTAATTTGGGAAAGCCATATCACTTGCACATTTTACTGCTTTCTTACATATTTATTTTTTCCTTTTTTTAAAAAAGAGGGCTTGGGGTGTTTTTTCTTGTTGTGCTGTACTTTTTTCCTTTCTGTTTCTAATGGAATCCTTTTTTTCCATCCTCACTCCGATCTAGGTAAGCCCCACCCTGCTTCTGTTTTGCAACAGCCTCAGGCTTCTCTCTGGTTCTCTCTTGTAGATGTACTGCTGCTTCTTTATTATTGTTCACCCTCTTCATCAGAGTTTTATCTCATAGATGCTCACTACTCTGCACAGTGTTGTTTTCACAAATACATGTCATGTGCTTTATGACTCTTGTGCTTTGTTTGCCCTTTGCTAGCTCCTTTTATCAGGGGCTTTTAAGCTCCTGCTTATAATGTGCAGATTTTTCCTTTTGCAGATACTGAGCTGGAGGGGATGATTCTCAGAGGCTGGCAAATCTATTATTCCTCTTTTGAGATGATTCAGTGGATTGGGAAACGGTGTGGACCCACACTCTGTTAAAGAACCAGTGCAAAGATAATGGGTGAAGAGCTGGAATCATTTAACTTTGTAGTACTAGAATGGGGTAGGAAGTTGTTAAAGTTTGCCAGGGGAAGGGAAAGTAGCCAGACTTAAATTCTATGAAGATAAGTTGTCGTGTTGGAATATTTTTTCATTCCTGAATGCCAGCTAGCCTGCCTTCGTATTCCCCGTGACAATTGTGAAAGCTTGTGAAGTCGCATTTATTCTACATGGCCCAGTCTAGTGGTTTTGATGGAAACAGACTGCATTACAATGAGTGTGTATTTAGAACTGTGCCTGTGCTAACAATGTGTTAGGGCACCCCAAAGAGTGAAGAATATTTCCTTATGACAGGGGAGAGATCCCTCAAGTCTTACCTAAAATTTTGATTCTGTATGAGGTCACAGCATAAACCAAGTTACATGGTTGATTAAACAATTCTATGGTGTTTTGTCTGTTGAAGCCTACTTGGTAATAGGCTTAAAAATGTAGAGGAGCTGCTGTATGTAGGATATTGTGGGAGGTACTGTTTGACATGTGCTGAGGGAATATTATGCCTTTGCTCTAGGTTTTGTGAATGACATTCTGCTTATGGAGGTGGGACTGTGAGATACACTCTTAAGGATTGCCTTAAAGTGATAAACTTGAAGACTTAGTGAGGAAGAAAAAGTCCATAACAGAGGCTGTTGCATGCCAGTAGAAGATAATTGATTTCCTGGAGCTCAGTGTGATTGTGCATTATGTCCAAGGCACCAAAACCAATGTGAAGTAGTTTTAATAATGAAAATGTCTGAATGTCTTAGATTAAACTTTTCCTAACCATAGCTTTTTGCATTCCAAGCATGATGATAAGCCACAATATTATTGAAGTACTGCAGGTCTGCAACTATTTAAGAGATGTCAGCCAGCTATCATGCTGTTCGTAGCACTATCTGTAAATTAAAATTAATACATTTACTGTTAGTGATATGTGGCTTCTCTTATGTATCTACTTAATAAATGCCACACCTATCTGCACGAGCTACAGTTATGTGAAAAAGATGTACTGACTCATCAGTAACTGTAAAATAGGCACAAACATGTTTTTAATGCATGTACAGGTAAATATTGCAAGATTGGTAAATAGGTTGCATAATATTTAATGTATATAAATATAATGAATAATATTTAAATTTATATTCCTTCTCCCTTCTCCTTGCAGTTTTTGAGCGGAGCATCCCTTCCTGCACAACAGTTTTAGAACACCTTCTGTTATTGATCTTAGTTTCTACATGCCCATTCCTAAAAGGTGGCTCTTCTGCTTTCGTAAAGATGGCTTTGTAGAGCTCACTCTCTATAGGGAAAGCACCCTGTGAAACTAATCCTGCAAATTACTGTTGATTCTGTGAAACACTGCACATACAAAATCTTTTGTTGTTCCTGAAGAGGAAATATATCTTTCTTGTAGTGCTAAGAATGCATTTTCTCCGGTTCAAATTCAGCATAGTTAATTTTTACCTTTTTATGATATGTTGCCAGTAGCTTAATAAATTGCACAGAAGCAGGTTTTGTTAACATACCCAGCATATATAAATGTTTAACCATTTGTGAATCTTCTTTTTAAAAGTATGTAATATAGAAATTGTTCTCTAATTGTTCCTGAGCTATGTTTTAGAGTAGAAAAGACTAATGCAAAAATAATTGAAATCCCAATTCTGCCATTTTGTTATTACAAAATGTGAATTTGGAGCAGCTGATCTAGTTGTTGACAATTCTTGAGCATGACTTCAGCAATAATTTTTAATAGCATTCATTTTCTGCTTACTTACATTCACTGGAAGTTTTCACCATTGCTATGGACATGCTGTGGAAGAGATTGAATGCAATCGTAATTAAGTAAATAGCTTAGAGAGCTCTTACTGAGGAGATGCAATGAGGTGCGGTTGTGTCATCTTCCAACTCATATGTTTAATTATGTTTAAGGAGTAACTTTCTAGTAAGCCTGTCGCTTCACACCAAGTGCTGCACGTGGTGTGTGCTTGTTGACTTTATGTTTTGGGATTTCATCCGTTTTTTCAGGCACATTGAAGCAGAATTAATGAGAGAGACCAAAAGAATTGATAAAACTTCAGCACAGTTGCAACTCAAAGATTGCAGCAATTCAGATCTGTTTTAGTGATCTCCAATATGGAAGACAGAGTACTGTTTAGAGAATAGGATTTGTCCAAACAATAAAGAGTTTCTGTTAGTATGATAGCCCTGCAGTTTAGTTTGACTGTAGGATCTAGATAATGGGAATGTTATGATTCAGATTAATAGCTAATACTTTAATTACTGAAGGAAGAAAAAAAAAAAATAAGGGCAAGAGAAATTCCTTCAGTTGTATGAAAATGGGACAAAATTTCTCAACTTCAATGTGCAAAGGAGCAGAAGTTGACAAAAACAACTGGTAGAAGACAAGCCTTTGAAATGTAGGCTTCTTTAGGTGTAATATTTTTCATTTCAGCATCAATTCTGCAAAAAAAGGCATGTTGTTGGACTTCTGATTAAAAATATAAATAATCCTAAAGATTAGATTTTTGTGGCAAGAAGGACTAGACTACTTGAAACAAAAGTATGAGATGGAAGAATTTTGTATTCTTCTTTCTGCGCAAGTATTCTACCAGGGGGATGAATTAAATTCTTAATCTGTACCCAATTTTGTTATTGAAAGTAAGAGGATTCTGTATAAAAAGCATACAATGCTTATGGCTTTTCTCTGTCTGTTTTAAAATAGTTCAGTCTTTGGGACCATAGCCTGGGAAATGGTGCTACGTACATACAAAAAATTTTTCTCCTTTTGTTTTTAAAAAATGTGGGTGTCTCACTGCATCAAACGTATTCCTTAAAAACTTGCATTAGTTAAACACCTGCTATCTAATCTTGATCAATAATAATGGAATGAAATGACATACTTTCTTGAATGAATGGCGTAGTTTGCTGTAACTTTCATAGCCAGGTAGCTGTGAAATGCTGTGCTTGTTTAATCCCCATTAGCTAGTGCTTGTCACCAGACTCCAGGCCTTAATCTGGAAGATCACATGTCCAAAGCTGCATATCTTCCATAATGTATTTTGCTCTTCTGACTGGCTGTTTATTTGTATGGGCTGGACTTGAATCTCTTACTCTTTTTCTTTTCCTCCTGTGAATGCCTTGAGTCTGACTTTTCAGGAAGGGGTGCATCCCGAAGCAGAGCACCTGCCATGCAGAAGAGTTATATAGTGGAAGAGTGTGAGAGGGGGGAAACCTGAGTGAGCAAGTCTGAGGGCTGATGATTCATTTGTCACACATGTTCCTTGGAAAACACACTTTGTATTCCCATTAGACTTCAGTCCTCTGAAGCCTTAATGGTGTGTAGAAACCCTTTCTTTTTCTCTTTCAGTTGTCCTTTAAGATATTAATGATTTTATGGGACTGAGATGAGCCTCCATACTTGAGGTGAGCCCAGATTAGTGCTTTATCTCTGATGTCTCTATTCTGGTTGGTTTGGGCTTTAAGACAAGTCTGTTATTTTGCTACTTCTTTTACTAAGCATTGCAATGGTCAACGCTATTTGATACATTTTAGATATCTACATATACTTTTATATGCAAAAAAAATTCTGAAAATAGATATCCAGTAACCCAGTAAAATTAGTTGTTACATACCATGTGAAAATGATCTAGATAAGACTTGATTAGAGAAGTCACTGTGAAGATCAAGCTTTTTTTCTTGAAGCAAGTTCAGGGAAATGATGCCACGAACAAATAACTGTTAGATAGCGCTTAGGTCTGCAGGGAAAAATGGCCACATGCTTGATATAACCAGTGTTTCTGTGAGTGTGCTGTTTTGCCTGAAGTCGTCTTTTTGCTAACCAGAAATGTCAGTGAAAATGATGTAAATTGACAAGATGTGGCAGTACACTGTGTAGTTTACCAAGATGATTAGGATAATGCATCTTCATGTTTCATTGTGAGCCACAATACAGTGAAATATTACTGGCTGGATTAATTGTGACTGCAGACGTGTTTAAAACTCAACCTTTTACAAAATGCCTTAACTCTTGTTGCTGGAGAAGACCAAGCTATCAGCTAAGCTAGTGTAGGGCTGCATAATGAGGATTCACAGGCTTTGCTGTAGCTAGATTTGTCTTACCCTTGCTGCTGAATTCCTGGTAGCTCCACAAATATTCCAGAGAATGTAAAGGTTGTCAATCTAGTTGGATTTTCTTGTCTGAAAAGCACCCAAGTTTGTCAGAGGAAGGGCTTTAGAGTCCTAGAGTCACTAATGGTACAGCTTGTGTCTGCATGGGGATAAGAGCTCACGGCAGAACCATAGTTCGGTTTCTTTTCTGAGCTTTTCTGGTCTTCGTGCTCCAACTGAAGAGCAACGTATCTAATTTTAGGGCTGTTGCTCAACTTTTGGGCTAGATACCAGTTTAGCATCTGGTGAAGTGATCAAGCAGTTAGCTGGTGCAGTCTTCTGCAAGTAAGAAGGGTTTTGAATACTGCAGTTACCATCTTAAAGGAAAGGAATTTTCTAGCCCCTTTCTTAAGATCATTTTGTTTTAATTTTCAAAATAGTCATGCATATTGCGCGTTACTCTCATCCTCTGTTAATACTCACTGATAAACAGTTCTTAGCTTGCAAACAGATTCAGCTCTGAGTATATCATCTTCACAGAAATGGAAGGCCTTGTAGGAAGAGATGGGAATTCTTCTGCTCCAAACTTCATCAGAGGTTGAATAGTTAACGTGTTATCTAGTGCTCTGAGATACAGCATGAATTTCAGGTAGCAGCATACAATAGAAAACATGAATGGCTTTTAGGTATTCGGTTTGTCTTTATTTTGTTTTTTATCTTAGCATCAACAGCAATATTTTTAAAGGAATTGTTAGTACATACATAGTTGAGAAGCTTCTTGCATTTCTGTGAGCGTGGATGAAGCAAAAACTCAGCAGATCAGCCCCAACTCAGATACTGCAGATGGCAACCTTTAGTGTGCATATGATAAAGAAGATCAGTTTACTCAGGTTTTAAAATAAATAGAAATGAAATATAGAATAGAATAAGTTCTGCAAGAACCAGACATTCAGGGAGAAGTGTTCTTCACTTTCTTTAAATAAATTCTGTAAATGTAGCATGAAATTTCATGAACTGGAATTTGGGATATATAGCGATATATGTTAGTCCAATATATTTTTACAAGCTCTGCCAAATGAATGTACATTTAGGTTGCGGTGTTGGGATGTTAAAGCCTTCAGTAAAGAGATGCTGTTGCTAGAAGACTTCAGAGAGACTCTTCAGCTTCAGGAAACTCTTTGTTCTTTATGGGTGAGCTCATAGTTCATGGAAGTTGGAGAAAAAGAGAAAAGAGCAAGGAGTAGCATTGTGTGGAGTAAAGAAAAGAAATGCTCTTGCATTAGTTCGAGTAGCTTGATGAGATCATTACCATGCTATATGATCAAGGAAAGATGTAAGGGTACTTTGGAAGCTGATGTTCTGATTAGGAATAAGAAAATAAAATATGGGAGTGGGAGAGAAGTTGCATACAATTACATACCTGTGTGTAAACGTAAGGATTTGTCTATGAGTGACCCATTTTTGCCCCCCTGTGGACAATGTATGCCATGATTTTATTTTTTTGTTTCTTGAAAGTCTCTGTGAGAGACTGAAATCAATGAAAATATACGTTATGTACACAAATTCTGAACTGTAAGCTCTGTGGCATTTTAAGTACAATTTGAAATTTGAGTTGGCTGTTTTTATTTTACATCATTGGCAAAAGTCTGAGATCAATTTTTTGCTGTTTTCAGTAACCACTTCAAAGCAGTTCTTTCCTCAGTAGCATACTGAGGGTAATTCCCTGCTGTGCACTATGCCAGCAAGTGGTGAAACTGTCCTTGAAGGTACAGATGATACGCTTATGAATGCTATCTATTCTGTTATCTTGCTTCTCCTTCACTTACCTCCCTTTCGAAACAGAACAACAAAGCAGAAGACCAGGACCATAAAAAAAAGAAAAAAATCCCTAACAAAGCCACAAAGCCCACACAAGCTTTCATTTGAGGTCAGGATCATTGGTTGAGATGGTATTTGTTGCTGTCGCTTGTTTTTGCCGTGTCTGGCTGCCTGTGCTGACTGGGGTCTGGTGTGAGCAACATGTATCCTCTGCTGTTTGGTAACCAAAGGTGTCTCCGAGGAGGAAAAGCTGTCAAGCTACCTGTTCAAAACCAGGCTGTAACAAATACTGCCTGCAACAGGCAGCCTGCAAACCTGGTGGTAAGCTGCTATGCTGTTAAAGCTGCTGGTTTTTGTATGGCTGGATTACAGTCCTTGCCTTGTGTGTGCACTCTTCTGCTGATGCTGTTTTGAATGGGCACACACCTCACCCTAACCACCCACGAATGCTCCTGTACTGTACTTCATTTGTTCTATAGAAATTATTTTTTTTTTTTGTTCTTTCCCAGTTAATTGCAAGGCATTCAAGTTGATATTTGCACATGAGAAGCAGGCTTGCTATGAGTCAGCCTCATTTGTCTGTCTAGCCTTGTGGACATGAAAAAATGTGAAAATGACAATGGGGCTTAAAGTCATGAAAAGGAAATATCAGAAATCATATACAATTACTTACCATAAACACAGTTCTGTGTTGGCATACTTAGCCATGTTGCTCGTAGCCATCTTCCTATACCTTCCCCAAACTGCAGCTACAGGAAAGAGAAAAAATTGTGATACTGTCTGTTCTGATACTGTCGTTAGATCTTGTCCCCTTTGTAGAGTTGCTTCACAAGCTGACAAGGCAGTGCTGGTTGCAAGTCCTGTCCCAACAGATGTCTCTGTTTTTCTTACTACTTATCAGCAGGCAACATCCTAGTCTTGCATTTGCCTGAAAGCAAGGGACCCTGGATAACAGAGGGAAGATGCATTCTGCTTTTGTTAGTGTCTTTTTTAATTTGTTTGGATTTGTTGGTTTTTTTTCATTATTTTGAGGTGTAGAAGAAGTTCTACAAGAGTCAGAGAAGAGTAGTGGTTCTGTGGAAAATCAAATGCTATGTTTTTTATCCTGATGTAATTCCCATTTATTTATTTATAAATATATTGAGAATGCGGAAGTTTGGAAGGATGCCTCCTAAGGCATGTTTTCTTTCGCCCCAGTCTGAATGATGGAAACCAACAACTGCTGTGATTGTTTAGAATCATCACACTAACCCATTAATTACCTGACTCCATTAGCAGGCTTGGGGGGAAGTACACTGCTCAATTGTCAGTTGAGTATGCTCGGATAAAGCTCATCTAGCTTTATTCAATCTAATGTTTGCAGTATTGATAATTATACACATCCTTCTATTTTTTGGTGGATATTTGATATTTCTCTGCAAGTACTATGTATTTGCACAAGAAATCAAAGATCGTTAAAGTTCTTTCCATGCATTGTTTAAATCTTGACCTCTAATATTGCTGTATCACAACAACTGTATCTGTACATCCTGAAATCTAAGTGCTAGTGGTCATTCTTATTGGGTTTTGCTTTTTACTTCCTTCACCTGGATGATTAATTCCCACGAAAACAGTATGGCAGAGTACTGGAATGTACAACGTGATCGATGCTGTTTGTCTTGAGTTGGGCTAACAGGAATAGAGAAGAAGCCCTAGACCAAGCTACAGACAAAAAGTGAATGAAAATGGAGTCAAAAAATGCATTGTGCCAGGCTGCACCTCCTGTCTAACTTTTGCACAAGGTTTTTTAATATATATTGTACATTCAAATAAGGTGTAGTAGAAAGAAGGAAAGTTTTAAGAATCTATCCCAGCAAGAATTTTATTAATGAATTCATAGTAACAAAATGTGATTTCAGTTGTTCCTGAACAAAAAATGTTTTAAGATACGTCCATTTTGCAAAGGTTATTCAGATCAGCTGAGAGTGCAGGATTTCTCTCCCACAGTTTGGTAATTGGAGGCTGAGGTGTGGGGATAAAGAACACGACAGCAATTCCAAACCAAGAAGCACAGAAGATATTTTCCTCTGGTGCTGTGGGACCCTGCATCTTAAGCCCTAGGCCATCAGTCACAGCTGGTGGAGCTGCCTTACAAGCAGCCTGAGAAGGGGTCAGCAAAATTCCAGCATTAAAAACAAAAATCAATCCTAAAGAGATGACCACAGCAACAAAAAATCAGCAAAAGCAGACTTCAAAGCATGTAACAGGGCCGCGCTCAGCTACACTAAGGAGTATCCTCACTGAGAAGAGAGAAACCAAGGGATGTGCACCCAAAACAATTGCAATTGTTTAACTATCCAGAATTCAAGTCACTTATTAGTATTCTTGTGCAGTGTGTTACATGGCAATGCTGCTTAAACCAGTGATCATAAAAGTTTAGAAGCAGAATGTTTTGGTAATACATGTGCTACAGAATGGTATTTCATGCATCACCTTAAATTACATCTTAGCATTCAAGCACCAGCTTTTGACCATGTCAAATTTAGCAGGTAGCTAAAATTGAATGTATGTTATCCAGTCTACTTGAAGGCTAGCTATTAGCCTCTGCATGAGTGTGGTCTCTAAACCCTTTTCACAAAAACAGCAGCTAATAGGCATGGATGCTGTTTTCCTTCCTGTGCCCCTTTCCATCATGTCTGTCAGACTATTATTTTACTTGTCAAACTATTGTTCAGGCAGTTATTTATTTATATTGTGCCTTATTCCTGTCCAGGCATCAGCAAGTCTGTGGGTCATTTCAGACCCTGCAGCTACTCCTCTCTGATGAAGATAAAAAGAGATTCTGCAGGCTGATGATATCTGTGCTCTGTGTAACAAATAGCCAGAATATAAAATTGAATATTTTCTTACACAAGATGAAGTGTTTCTGTGACTGGTATTGCAGAAATGAAAGAATATTAGTATGCAGAAACCTGTTAGCAATTGAAATACCTGGCAGTGCCCAGAGGTGAGAGATGATAGCATTGCTTTAGGACAATCTGTGCACTACAGCTTTGTTCCCTTGTTCAGTCTGCATGCATGCTCTGGAGCAATGGGGCAATGTTAGCTCTTATGCCAGGCTACCAGTAGCTGAAGTTAATAAATAATCCACAGAAACAAAGCAAAACCAGATGTTATTGCTTTAGGAATATGGAATATTGTAAAACTGGCAATTTTGCAATTGATATGTTGTATATATCGAAGGATAGGATGGGATTTTTTTGCAATTCTGAAAGGTTTTTTAATTTTCAATTGTACTGGCTGGCCCATAGCATCCAATATGAAAGCTTGTGGGTGATCAATATTCAGGCTTTACTCTTGTACAGTGACAACTTATAGTTCATAAAATAGACATGCGGTGCTTTAGATAAACAACACTTGAGTTGATTTTTTCAGTGTTTGTCTCATAGTAGAGCAAAATAGAGTTAAAACATGCCTATTTTCTTGTGAGCTACTTGCACAGAACGTGAATCAAATTCTTATCTGTTTCCTATTTTGCATTATTTTATTTCTGCGGCTTCTCACCATTTAAATGCAATAAACTGTGACACAGCCTACTTTGCTAATGTAGATAAAATTGAAGATCCAGATTTCTATGTCCTGGAAGGAAAATCAAAGCACGTGGTCGTATTCCACCATCCATTTTGTAGCTTTTTCTAAGCTTGCCATGTGATGTTTCTGTTTAGGAGGGAGTGAACAAATTCAGCAGCATCTCTCTGCTGTTTATTAGTTGCCCTTAGGTGCCATGCACATTCTTCCTGTCACCCTGTTTTTGTTAGTAAGTTCAGAATAGATGTTTTGTGTGAGCTCTGAACGTAAGGCTCAGATGCTCAGTTAAGTATTGCTGAAGCATCTTGTTATGTTGTAAGCTTGTAACATCTTTCTCAAGAGTCCAGGGTGTGAAATGATGGTTTTGTTTTAAACCTGCTCAATGCAAAATTGAACATATTTAGGGATATAAATATCAAGACATTTGTGAAAATTCCCCCCGGATGAATGTGAAGATGGGCTATCAGCCTCTTTCTGTCATTTGCAGGATGAGGTTCTATAAATGTTCTGCAACTAGATCATTTGTGGTTGTAGAAATGATTCCCCCCAGCCCTAGCTTTGTGCAGCCTTTCCTGTTCCATTTTTCACGTTCTGCAAGCTAACTTGTATCTAATGTTAAGGCTAATTTATTCATTCGTTTTCCTTTCCTGGAGATGTATACTTCTGATGTTTCATTGCGAATTGCCTGGTTTTTCTTTGGGTAAAACACATCAAGTACTGTGTTTTCTTCCTTTTTTTTTTGTTTGTTTGTTTTTTTTTGTTGTTGTTGTTGCTTTTTTCCCCTCCTGTTTGTTTTTCAGTCATCTGTTTAGCCCTTGTAAAACTTGTATTACGAAATGAAGATACAACCTAAGAAGGTTACACGTTTTTGTCTTTTGGTTATACCTGTGGCTTAGATCCTTATTTACCAAGGGCACTGCATGAATGGCAGATGAATTGACACTGCTGTTGAATGAAGCTCCTGTTAACTCCTTTTGCTGCCTGCCCCCTCATTCAGTTCCAACGTTACGGCAGAGCACAGGGACTTGCAACCCTCATAGCCTTCTTGTGGAGAAGGAAACCATAGACTGTCTTCAATACCTTGTGAACCCAAGATTTGAGGTGTTCTCCTCTGTGATGCTTTAATGATAATAATAAAGCTTTAATAGCCGTATAACCTGTCTCTAAAATGAAAATAACAGAGGAGAGACTGACTTCCTGCATTTTTGTTGATAATCATAAATAGTTTCTGATGTATTTCTTAACAAGTCTTGACAATATTTATAATTAATGCTTTCTGCATTTCTGTCTACTCAGTTTCTTGTTTTCTCACCACTTCTTTTAGTTTTTCTCAATCAAATACTAATTATTCCTCACTGATTATTTATTTGCAGTCTTGATCAATACAGGAAGAAATAAAATGATCATCTTAATATATGCCAGTTTCTAGAAATGGCCTCCAGATTCTTCTCAGTTCACTTCAGTTGCTTTCTTTCCCATCTCATGTTTTAAAGTGTTTTATAACATCTAGAGGTTTTTTTTGTGTTTTTTTTTTTCTTTTTTTTAATAAGCTTTCTAGATGGTATAACAACTGATACCTGCTTTTGTAACTGATGGAATTCCTATTTTATATTGCTTGTATTTTATATTGCTTTTTTCTGTATCAGATTCATCAAAAGCTATCTGTGTGAAAACACACACCCTAACCTGTTGGAAATGCCTTAATAATCAAATTTTTGCAGGTTAGTGAAGATTGTCAGGTAATCTTGATGGACTGCCTGTTTCCACAGTTGTTATCTACATCCCCTCTCAAGAATTCCACAGCAGACTTTAACTATTAAATGCTGCTGGAAACAGTCTGCTGAAAGTATATACTAATTCTAAAAATGACTAACTTGCACACGTCTCTAACAATGTTCCCAGTTGCAAGATATTGCCATTTAATTGTTTGTATGTTTTGGGTTTCCATATATACAAAGTAAAGGTGATTTTTTTTCTGCATTGTTTTTTTTTCTCCAGGTGCCAGTTGCTTTTCTAGCTAATGCTCATTCTCTCATTCCATATGGAGTTAACAATGAAAGTTTCTTTTTTATATAGCTGGAACACACTGAATCTTGGTGTTTATTGTAGCTATGCTCTGGATCCTCTTAACAGGCTTTCATGCCTTCAGATAGAGCTCAGTACACTGCAAATATATTTCACAGCACTTAACTGAACTGTAGAAAACAGTATGATTGACTTGCAGCATTTTGGCAAGCTCACAGCGTGATCTGTTAAAGCAAACATTAACCAGGTTAATGAACAAAAAAAGCCCTTATTTGTATTCTATCTGTTGTCTCAAGGAAGAATTGGATCATCTTCTGTCAGAAAGAACGCACAGTTATATTCAGCTTTAAGACTTGGGGTTCTACTTTAAATTGAAATGATGGCTTGTTTTGCTTTTTCTTCCACTCCTGCAGTGCCCACACTTAATGCAGGAGAGAAATGAGGCTGTTTCTGATCCTAAGCCTGATTTTGTTTTTGTTCATGCATCAGCCCCATGGCAGTACTCATGATTTGCCTTGAGGTTGTTGGTTGGCAAGCCCTGTGCTCTTCCTCAGTTATGCGCTACAGTGCTGGCAAGTGCACCCCAAGCTGTGCTTAACATAAGTATGAAACAATTTGGATGTTGCCAAGCTGGTCTGATAAAGGTGGATCTAACTGTCATTAGTGGAATATCTGCCCTAAGTTTCTGTGGATCTGCAGATAAATGGAAAACTATCTGTCTGTCAAATTAAAGAGTTGTAGGTTTAAATGCTCCCTGATAATATTGTCAGATGGGCACTGGGAATAGTTTCTCAGTTTCCTGAGATGTGATTGTATTGGTAAGGAAAGTGTATGTATTCTTTGAAAGAGACAATGTGGATCTGACTCTTGCAAAAAGAGCGATGATTTTTTCCACCTAAATAGGTAATTAAAGAGAAAAATATCAATTGCATTCCTATGTTGGACTCTGTTGTAGATAAAAATGTAGACTGTCCAAACTCAGATTTTCAGTAGAAAAAAATCTTTTTTATAGATATTATGTCCAATTTCATAGCTGCAGATTTGGCAGTGTTTCTATGGAAGGAGAATATTTCTAAAGCTGGGCTTCTGAAGTGTTCAGTGTTTGTTAGGCAGCGCCATCATCTGCATGGCATTGCAGCTGACTGGATGAGACAGCAGCATGGCAGGTTGTCAGGTGTACCAAAACTGGGTGCCCACGGCCTTTCGTGAGAGGAGCGGGTACCTGCCGCAGTGAGCAGCTTCAGGGTCTGGTTCTTGCTGAGCCACATGGTAAAGTGTTGAATTTAGCAGCATCTGTGATGGAGCCTGAGTGAGGTTTAACACTGTTGTTCTTGTGTTCTGCCAGTCTTAGCTCTACTGAAAGACTAAGGGACTAATGGTTTGTATGACCACTTTATCTTTCCCTTCAGATGGGATACGCCTCTGTCTAACCACCACTGTGTAGCCTGGTAAAGAAAGGATTGTGTGAAGTCACCTATTTAATTTTCCAGGCAGAGAAATGAGGTGGTAAAATGTTGAGATCTGTCTTGGACTCCACTCAGTCGTCCATATTTACTGTCTTCTCTGCTGTTCACGTGAGTGGATGTACTTTACAGATCAGGAACTGAAGCACGTATGTTGTTAACACATCAAGTAATTTAAAGAGAAGACAATCGGAAGAATAATTAGACAAAGTCACATAACCACTGTAAAAATGAGTGTGCAAACAGCAATAATCTAATTATTGAGCCTGATTAATTTGGAACATCTTTTACTGGAAGTCTTGCTTTCTCGCTTACTTAGTTGTCATTTAATATGAAGTCAGGATTATTTATTAAAATTTATTTGAGTTTTAATGAAGTTAGTCTTCCTTGCTGAAGAAAATGTGCGTCGACTCCCAGTTTAGTTATTTGGAGAGCTTAAATTCTTTTGAATTAAATATGCAGTATGTATGTAGCTCAACAAAATCACTGAAAGAGCTTAGTCATGGAGCAAAATATTATATGCCAGTAACTTGGGTTTAAGGAACAGAACAACTGCACCCTCTAGTGACAAAATTGTATGTATGCAAGAAGATCAAGGCAGATTTTGAACTGTAACGTGCCATGACAGCAATAGAGAATCTGATGTTACAGAGCAGGCAAGGTTTGGAAAAAGATAATTTGTTATTTTAAAACATACATTGGTGAAATTCTTAGAGCATTGCCTTTGCTGCTTACTAATGTGGCACTGAGTGTCAGGCATAGTGAATCACGATTTATGTTGAACACATTTGATTAGAAAGGAGCCGTCACGTTGCTTGTCAGTGTGCCATGTCATGCTTTGGTTATTGCTAAGAGATAGGAATATTGTTAATAGAACACTGTGTGTTTGAACAGTGTAATGTGACAGGGTGTCAAATGTACTGTAAGCAACATCAGCAATTTCTGTAGGGAAACAAAGCATGTTTGAGTTATTTGCATACATTAGAAACACTCAGCTTCCTCTCTGAGCTTAAGCTATTTGTTAGCTTACTGCTACAATGGCACTGTAATGAAATTTTCACTGATATACTCTTAAGAAGTCAGTAATTAATTAAATACAATAGCTGTCAGGGCTTAAAGGTGAAAGCTGGAAATGCATGTGTTGAAATGTAAGGATATATTTAAAAGACTCAAAATCGATTTTGGTCACTCTGTGCAATGCAGTTTTGATACGGTCAATCTTTTGGTATTAGGCTGCTTAGTTAGGACCTAGAATTTAGCTGGACGCAGAGAGTTCTTTAAATGATCCTAATCTTACTTGAAAAACAGTGCCTTCCTTGCAGCATGCTGGCAGTGCAGTGGTATTGCTTTGCTTGTCACCTGCTGATTCATCGATCTTGCTTCCTGCCATCCCTTCTCATCTTTGCTGGTTTCCCTCTGGCAACCATTCCTCTCGCATAACATCTGATAGCCGATACTCCTTCAAGTGGAAAGATGGTTTTAAGTGAGCTAGGCGTTGTGTTGTGTTGCCTGAAATGGCTTCCAGATGTCAGAAGGTGCTTGTCATATGTACTTCCTGTGGAGAATTTCCTTATTAATTATGAGTTTGGAAATAGTTGTTAATTGGCAGTGGTTCCCGTTATGTTCTTTAAGAGTGAGATCATCTGTCATGGAAGTAGTTTTAAGATGTATTGAATCTTTCTTGTTAAAATTCTTCCAGTTTTGATTGTTGGTTTGGTTTTTTTTTTTTTTTTTTTTTTTTTTTGTGGTGGTTTTTGTTTGTGCTTATGTGCAAAAATTTTTTTTTTTTTATTTTATGGTTTTTTTTTTTTTTTTTTTTTGCAATAGTCAGTATTGTGAGCTCCAGAGCTCACAATACTGACTATTGCATACTAATCATAGATCCATGGATGATGATATGTGAATTTTTATGCTTTGAAATTTTCAGTCCTGTAAACAGAATTGTTAGATAGTACTTAATGTAATCTCTGCAGCAGAAGGCTTCATTTCTAATGTCATTAGTACTTATTCTGAAAATACTTATTTTTGAAAAAACCTTTTAAAAATATTTGAAAATCACATCTAAGCTCAACTCGTCTATTAAAATATTTTGAAAAAGGCAGAATGTTGCACATGACAAAATTCAGCAGAGGAAAAATGAGATGTTACTTTCTGCTCAAATGTCAATAGCTTTTTATTAAGACCCCCCTTTTTTTTTCTCTCTGAAACATGTTAAGAAAATTCTAAGGCTGTCTGCATTATGTGCCATATTTCACTAGCTATGTCAGTATACAGAAGGAATTAGAGTAACTACTGAAATGAATCCATTATGCTTGGGTTAATTGTTTCTGTTCTTCAAGGACATTTCTGTTCACAGAGCTCCGTGGCACAGAACTGTGAAAAAACTGAAATCAAAGCAAGAGCCTGGGTCAAATCTTTAGCTAAAATTTACGTATATTTTTCTTGTTAGGTATGAGTTAAAATTCTTGTGTCAGTGCCCAACATCTCTGCAGCTAAATGAAATTGCATGACTGCACGTGTCTACAGGATTCCAAAATGATGATTTCCTCATACATACCAGGACCTACTCACATTTGGGTCCAGGACAAAGCCTTGCTTTTATTGCAGTAACTCTTGCATAATGGATCTCTTTGGATGTTCCTGACCAGCCTTCAGTTTTAAGATTTCAGAAACTGTTTTAGCAAAACAATTGTATCATTAACTGTGCATTAAGCACTGAAAAATTATTTTTGAAGGAAGGTATCTTTCACCTACAACACGTGATAGAAAGAAGCATCCATAAAATTCTGGCTTTGTGAAGTGTCATGAAGTATTCCCAACTGATAGTACTGTGAACCATAGGCAAGCAAACCTGTGCTTTGAAATCAGCTTGTTCTGCTTTGTTAATTCACAGAAAAGGTCCAGAATGTATAGAATGAAAGTTCCCATGGGAGCCAAGCACCTGCTGCCAACACCCAGCTCCATCTTCCACTTTGGATGAGGTATAAATCTATGAACTAAAACCATGATTTCTTCTAAGACTGGGTAAAAAGGGGCTGAGTAGATCAGTATATTGTTGTCACTGTTTCCATGTCTGCAAGTGCTTGTTTAACAAATGGATTTGAGATATTGTTTTAGTTCAGTCATGTCAGTCAGCTGTCAGTAGATTTCGATTACTATTGCTTTTTTTTTTTTTTTTCTTCTCTTGGGTAATGTTTAAGATCCAGGCTGTATTTTCCCCTTTATCAGTATTCCATACCTCAAGTTCTCTTAAAATAAAAGATTCTTCTTCCAAAAAAACAAAAACAAAAACAAAAACAAAAACAAAAAAAAAACAAAAAAAAAAAAACAAAGAAACCCTGAAATTAAATAATTGAACAATTATCTGCATTGGAATTGGTACTTAAAGGGATTTTCTTGTATTTTGAGTTGTTAAAGTATTTTCCTTTACATATAGTTTTCTTTTCAGGTGTGAGTTCATGAAGTGAAAATTAATAGGTTAGCTCTAAATCTAACAGATTTAATATCTGTGATTTCAATCTGAACTTCAATATTTTTTACTGGTTCAGTCATTAAAAGTAGAAAGTCATGTTTGCATATCAGCATTCGTAGCAGCACCTTAATTACCAGTGGTGACCCCTATAAATATTTGGTGAGTTACACAACTTGTCGAATGGCAGCTATCGCGCTTGATAATCCTAGAAGAATTTTTCCATGCTGTGGAAGGGCTGCCAGGTATGTTTTTAATTCTTGTGTGGACATTGAGAAGTCTTTCAATACTAATGCCTAAATTTCAGAAACAATTGTATTTTACTGAGAAATAATATTTTAGTTGTGTTACTTGGGGTAGTATGTGGAAGTTAACATCATCTTCATACAGTATCTCAGGCCTCTTTATTGATTTTTCATCTTTTATTTTCTGCAAGCTTCAACTATCTGAATAATGCTGATTTTCTTCTTATTAAACTATATTCATTTTGAATTTTTTTTTTCCCCCCGGGTTGCCTTTGTTATTTTTCCAAACCTGAGACTGCTTGTTAAGGCTGCAGAGCGGGACGTTGGTAGTGGCTGTGGTCAGTTTATTTGGGAGTCATGGCCGTGTTTAGAAGTGAGGCAGTCATGCCAGTTTGTGCTCTGCCCGCAGGCAGAAACTCTGTTCTCATCTAACAGAAAGCTGGGCTGCTCTCCTCCCTTCCTTTCTTGTCATGCAGTTCCCAGACACTTAAAATTGCTTTCCAGCCTAATGATAAAGGTATCTTACCAGTAACATGAAGAGCTCTGAAAGTCTCTCTTTTCAACTTCTTTGCACTGGAGAAATGTGCTACATAGTAGAGCTAAGTAGCAGGACAGCTAGAGTATGGAGAAAGGAATGCAAATGCTAACGACTTGTCTGGGAACCATTCTGGGACTGCAGTAGGGATGTTCAGGGGCGCATTAGGTGGCAGTGGCTAGTCCTTAAATGGTTAGCTGTCAGAAATTTAATTTACTCTGTAGCTGCAGGAAGAAGCATTAGTGTTAATTACAGTGGAGTGTCTGCCTACAGTGACTTCTATGCAACCACAACATGCCAGTTTTTACATGTATGGGTAGGGTGGGCATGGGAGGGTATGTATGTTTTTAAATGCATTTAGAGTTCATATGTATGTATATACACACCTGTAAACAGTGTTTACATGTGTGAAAACTGTGTTGTAGAAGGCATTTTTGGATATATTATATATATATATTATATACAACTACACATGTGTAGATGGATGTGTATACAGATGTGTTGTTACAGATAGCTAACTTAAACAGCCTTATCATATCCCAGATAATGGCATTAAAAACCAGGCTTTATCTTTTGAGCTGCAATGTACAGCTGTGCCTACAGGAGAAATTCCCATGTGTGTGCAGATGAAAGTCACGAAGCTGTGCAATTGTGTACAAGTGTCACGAGAGACAGCAGTGTGTTTGGTGGATCTGCAGTTGCTCTGTATAATCTTGGAGTTTTGGTGAAACTTTTCTCAAGGCTGCTACTTTCATGTATTATTATGTTATTGTACAATCTGCAAAATCTTAACAAACCAACACAATTTGAGGACTCTTTTCACAGATAGTAAATTCTCTGGTTGTGAACTGGTCGTTTATATAAAACTCCATTTATTGTTTTTCCTAGGTAGTCCACAAGATGGTAGTGCACCAAAATCACATCTGTGTCTGTACATTACACCCTATCAATTTTTTTTTTTTTTAAGCCTCATTTCAATTTGTTAATGATTCAACAAACAAAAAACAGTGTGTTTAGCTAGGTTAAAAAAGGGATTTTGAAAATTGATGTTCTGGAATCTACCTGGGTACTCCTATTAATGCTTGTCATACATTTAAGTACCTCACATCATTTCAAAAGGCTCTGTGCATCTCTGAGAAGAATTTGTATTTTCTGCTTCTAAGGAGGAAGGCTTAGATTAAGAATTAATTTTCTGTTAGCTGGTGGGACTTTTTATGTATATTGTCTTGTCTCACTTCTCCCGCTGTCGCTCAGTATATGTGCCAGAACTTTTTTTGAGTTAAATATTTATGTTGACAATCTGATTTTTACTTGGTTATTTTTTATTGTGCATCAAAAATGTTGATTTTCAAAGTATTCCTAAAATTCCAAAGTAAGTACAGAAGGTCCATAGGGAAACACTTCAATGATTTGGCAGTTTACAACTTCCACTGGTTACAGGGAACAAGTCAATTTTTTTTCCCATTCAAAGTCTCCACCTCTTGGTGATTTTGATTACTACAGGGACAAATCCTGGTCCCTGTTTACATGTGAGCAAGGAATCCCAGGATACTGGGAAAGGTAACGTAGAGTTGCTTTCCCCCTTGTCTTTGTGGAAGAAGTATGGGGGCAGGTGCTGTTTGTGTGAATAGATCCCTGACTGACAGCTTCACAACTGAACTGACAAATTAAGTTGTCCTAAAGTGACATGTTTGAGTCTTTCTCAGGCAGGGATTTGAGTGTCCCCCTCTAGGCTGCTGCATAGGAATTGCCTTTCTCATACAAAACTGGTTTGCAGTTGTCCCCCTCAAGAAGGGAATTCAAGTAGGGCTCCACACTTCTCCTACAGCTAAGTGAAAAACGTTGTCAGTAAGAACTAACTTTTTTACAAATCTTTGTGTGTGTATCCTTAGATACAGCAAATACGTTCTTTCATCAAAGTGAGCTACAGTGGAGCTGCTGAAGTGATTAAGTAAAGGAACTGCTAATCACAGTGCAAGGACTAAACTTGTCTTTGGAGATAGGAGCATCTTAAAAGACTGTGTAGTTAATTAGCGTGTCTACCCAGCAGGTAGAGAAATGAGCCCTATCTTTAACTGACAAATTGTAGGCTGGAGGCTGTATCAGGGTACTGGTCAAGTAATGAGAATATGTACAAAAAAGCATTGTGAAAATCTGGGAACTGCTGAGTCACAGCCTGAACCTCTGATTGACCACCTAAAGTGAGCAATGAGTCAGCCCTGGGAGCACAGGTGAAGGCAATTCACCTATGCTACCAGAAGGGGTGGAGCCTGGCTGCACCTCTTCTAGACCTGGCTACCAGTAGGGAAGGATCTCTTTTGAAGATCGTTCCTCCTGGAGTCTTCTCAGCAAGCCCGGGACAAAGGTAAATTTTCCATCTGTTCTTCTTCGGTGTGATAACCTGTTTTGCCTAACTTTCCTGTATATTTCTTAATTATATCATCTGTATATTTATTGATTACACAGGTGTGCTAGCTTAGTGAGAGACTGTCTAGCGGTGTAACTTGCACAGCTTTAATATAGATCAATATCTTGTCTCTATGTGAGATTGCCTTCCTACACACTGGGTAACAAATCCACCTACAGGACAGTAGAAGCAGCAGAAGGTTGTGTTTCGTGGGCATTTCAGGTGTTGCAGACTGGCACAGGTTGTTAAGCCTTTGAACAGGATTGGGCTAGAGTTGCTGCACTCTTGGGAAGTTGAGTTGTGTAAGTGATCACAAAGCCTAAGCTATGGTGTTCAAAGCATGGCATTTTCCTGTTGTTATTATGTTAAGAAGAGTGCTGATTTCTAGACCTGCCAGGATATTTATTGCTTTAAAGAAAAACAGCCATACAGCACAACTGGTTAGTAAAACAGTGTGTACCTCTCTAAATATGGATTTAAACTTTCTGAATTGGTTCAGTATTGGAAGCTGTTTTGAGCTTTTTTCATTTTTCTGTTTTTTCCCCTTTTTTGTCTGTAAGATGTATCTTGCTTTGACAAATCTATTAACACACATGTTTGGCTGTGTATTTGCCTGCCAAGTCTGGTTTTACAGCAAAATCGGGTTTCTGAGCAACTGAGGCATAAAATAGTCTTTAATGAAAATAGCAGTGGACACTTAACTCTACCTTTTCCAGACAGAAGTCATAATGTGAATCATCAAAGAGAAAAATCATTTTTGATCAAAGTTATCTTGAAATCTGTATTGAAAGCATATAGTCAATATAATACAATAATTTTATCATATTCTTACAGTGTCATTTGAAACTTCTAATGCGAAAGTAGTTGCCTTTATTGGATTGTCATAAGTTGTACTGAATTCTTTATTTGATTAATCTACTACAACAACTGGAGATATTTTGTTAGTGTAGTTCAGAAGGAATGTCCTTAGGGTGCATTCTGACATGCCTGACTCCTTTTGCTGTCTTCTCTCACTTCTTAAGTAGCCTTGACTTTATGCCTATGGTTTTCTCTGGCCAGGTATGACACAACCCTGTTACAGTTGCCAGTATGAACAACGTGTCCTAAGAAAAAAGCTATCCAAAAGAAATTTTTGTGCTTAAGGCCAGGTCATGAGCTTCAAGATTGGAACCTAATCCACAGCTTCACAGCAGTTTTGCGTAGGTGTTTTATTTATCACAAGCAAATGAATGGCTAACCCTTTAGGGGAATTTAATCAGTATTTTTTCTGTTTTAGACGCTTGGGTGCACTTTGTGTGACACCAAGAGCAAGAACTTTGTCACCATGATAAACAGATGACCTGAAAAATCAAATGCTCAGAGGATGAGGTTGAGTTGGCCTTTTCCATTATCATTTGCATATAAGGTAGTGATAGTCACTACACTGTCTGCATTAATTGATACTGTCTATTGCTGCCTGGACTTCTGCACATGCTATAACATAATTCCCCATCAGAGAGAGGGCAAGAAACCAGGCCATACTATATTTAAAACTTCCAAGAGAAAAGTATAAAATATCAACAGTACTTCTCTTTCTTAGTAGTTTTAATAGAAGTTTGTTTGATATTTGTTTTCAATTCCTAACAACCCTAATCCAAAATATTGCCTTGAAATTCTGAGCACAGGAGAGTCACTTTTTTGTGTGTCTTACTGCAGTGCTCCTTTATGAAGGGAGTTTGAAATTCCATTGATGGTACTAACTTTCTTCTCCAAGTGACACAAACTTGTTTTGATGGAGAAATCTGAGTTGGATTTTTTTTTTTGTTTTAAATGTGGAGCTGAAGTTTGCTCTGTCTTATGGTCCATGCCAGCTAGAGTTAGGCTTTTGGAGATGTTCACACTAGGGAAGGCTGAAGTCATAATCCAGTGTAATTGAAAGAAATAACTTCTCTTTTTTATCTGATAGAGTACCTAAGGTGTGTGTTGAGGAGTCATCAAGCAGAGGCATCAAGTTAGGAGAGGCTGAGTGGAGCTGCAACAACAAAGTAGCTATTGCTATATAAGTTATAGATAGCTAAACTAATACCAGTAATTTTGGGTTTATCTTGTCTGTTGATACAGATTTAGAAGAATTTAAGACAAGTCCTACCTAGTTATGCTGTAATGTGTTTTCCTAATCTAGAGACTAATTAGTCTCAGCCCTCCTCTGTTTTACACCTTTTGAAAAAAAAATGATATTGGCATTAGTTAATGTTTTTGACTTATGAAGAGTCAAATGTGCACATTTTAAGAAAATAGCTGCCATTAACACAGAAATGTAGCAACTTACTGTAAGTCTGTGGAAGCAACTCAGAAAGATTTCATGCTCAATCATTCAGAAGTCAGATTAGTGCAAAGCCAGTGGATCATTTGTAGAATAGGGGTTAAAGGTTATCACTTTTATGTAGGAATTCTTAATCCCCATTCCATAGATGTGTTGCATGCTGTTGCTTGCTCCAGCAGATCTTGGGGAAAAGAAGCCTTTTAAACTGTAAGGTGGCTTTCCCAGCTGGGTTGTGGAGTTGGAAACTGATGGTTATAACAATACAAATCCCAGCTCTTCCCTGGGATACTGCCAAAGCCTTGGATTGGTGAAAATGTTGTTGCCTGTACCTCTGCCAAGATGTCACTTGCTTCTGTTAGTTAGTCTGTTTCCAGAAGCTCTAGCTCAATTCTTGTATTGAAATAAATGAGCATTCATTTGTCTGCTACTTAGCCTTTCATCTGCAATACCATTTCCAAATTACTTCTTTCTTGACTTGGGAGTATTTCTGAGAACATCTGTCTAGGTTTTCTTTGGCTTGCTTTGTGTCAGTTACTTAGTTACTACTTCCTTACTGGGCTTGTTAGGATGACTCCTACTTTGTGCATAGTATGATTCTGATCTCACTATCATTCAGAAAAGTATGTAGAAGGATTTCCAGCAATTCTGTATCCTCTGGGAAGTGTGAATATTTCTGGAGATGACATTACAGTTTGGGAGGAAAAAATGAGATTTGTTTAAATTACGTCTGTATAAAGCACATGAAATGTAAAATTGCAATTCTTTTGGGGAAACTGGGCAAGATTAATGGATGTATTCCTTCATCTTGAATGTCTTAATATCTGAACAAGGCCTTGGTGTTTTGAATTTCTTTACTTTTTTTGTTTAGTACCAACAATTTAGAACATTCATATACTGGCTTAACATATCTATTTGTTGTCCAATTGTGTGATAAAAAGACAAATAACAAAGGAATAGTTAGAACAGAAAGCAAAACACATTTCTGTGTCTTTATAACTTCAAGGCTTTGCAGTATGCTTTGTGTTGAGAAGAGCTTCTGTTCTGTCATTTCACTGTACGGACAGGAAACTGAAATAAAGTGAAAACAGATGAAGAGAAGGACAGAAGAGTAGCTTTTTAAATGAAGGAAATGAAATAAATCTCTATAGCATGAATTAGAATGACTGAAGGTGAATAAAATCATGCCTGCCTCATAAAGTCATCTGTTATGAGCTTAACGATTTCCCAAGTCTTGTGGCAAAATGGGTGAGATACCATGCAAACTTGGGACAGAAAATCAGGCCTAAGCAGCAACTTAAATTTGAAAAAATGATGGAGAGTTTTGGGCAGTGTACCTATAATGCACTTGTAACGAAATAAGATGCTCACCCAACTTATGTAATTAATATGATTCTTTAAAATGGTTTTTAAGGACAAATGAATGTAATTCTGAGCAGCTTGTATTTGTATTGTCATGTACTGACAAGCTTGCCTGTGCTCTAGACAGTGCTGCAGTGAACTGCCAGGGAGCTCTGCTCTTCTCTGTAGACAGCAGCAGTAACCAGCCTTTGCTGAGGAGGTCAGGCAGCCTTGGAGCAGCCATCCAGGAACTGGCAGCTACTCTCTTCTGCAGTTAGTGCTTTCTGAGGTCTCATGTGATAGATAAAACTAAAAAGAATATGCTCGCTTTTGTGAAGTACTGACCTTGAAGGGAGATGCCAATGATCCAGTGGTTAAAGTAGATGGGAATGAGGCTGGAGAAGGTTGTACTGTAGAAACCCAACTGGTGGTATTACACAGCCTGCCCTGACACCAGTCTGTACTGATGAAAAAAGCTCATCTACTGCTTTTAAGTTTGTTCAGGTTATGTTTGTATGTAAACTCAGCCACTGAGTATCTTGCTAAAGCAAAAAAAACAAACAAACAAACAAAAAAAAAAACCCAACCAAAACAAGAAAGCTTTCAGTTACGTGGGTATGCTGATTGTAATGCATGAATCATGGAGACAGTGGTCTTCACCCCATATTAGAAGAGACAAAGAAAGGCTGTGCGTCAGTTTGTAATGTGAACACAGTGCAGCATGTGTGCTTTTTCTGCCTATTGATCAGGAATACAAAACTCATGTTTCTTCTTTTTTTTTAGTACTTTGGATTTTGCCTTGGGTAGCATTAATGGAATACTGGTGAACACTTGATGGCTTTTGGCCTTAGCTCAATCACTTACCACACCTATGTCTGGTGTTAATTTTCACTGCTGTATTAACCCAGGAAACGTTTAAAGTCTTCATGTTTTGAAATAATAACTCCCAGGCATCCATTAAGATTAGAAGGAGTGTAAGGCGTATTTTGTGACTTTGGTCTCAATGTAGAATCCAGTGTAAGCTGCTGTGTTTGCATAGTAAAAAGTAGGGGGGGAAATGATCTATAGAAAATAAAGATCCATCTCCATTTTTATTTTAAGATGTACGTTATTTTTGTATTATTTCTGCTATCTGTAAACTGTTTTAAGTTAATGATGGTCTGGAAGATGTCATCTTCACAACCCAGAATTTCAGTGTGTGCTTTTCTGTCTACAGAAAAAATCTATAGTTATTGTTATTTAAGTGCGAAGGCATGAAACATAAGAGTATACCCTGCCTGTGTTACCAGCCAAGGGCAGAAGCTGCAGAGTAGGACTTTCTTCAGATGCAAAGACTTGATAGGCCTCACTGTGGGTATAAGAACACAAATGGTATTTTGGAGCTTTGAGTGCAACAGTGAGAACATGATTATCATAAAGGCTATTATCATGATGAAACAATTATTGAGCTACATGCTGGAAGCCAGTAGAAACTTGTTGATTCTGGTTAGTGGTTCTTTGTTACTGAATAATACAGAAATTGTTTATTTTCTGTTCACATGTACACAATTCTTGTAGTATAGTCCAAGACCTGTTTTTCATTGTCACCTGTAGTACCCGTAGTCTCTGCCTAACTACACATATGGAATACCCTTCAGAGTCCATGCTACAACTCTAGAATAGAGCTTTTAGGCTACAAATGAAGTTTAAAATAAATAAAAAGCTGCTGTAGTACTATGTTTATTTTAAACATTATTTTAAATGTTTATTGTTAGCAAGTAGTTACAGCATCTTTAAATCTATGTAATCTTACGTAGAGCAATTGCAAGTTAACACTGAATGTTTCAGCCTGTAGGTATGTCTAAAAATCACAGTTCTGCATATGCAGAAGAACTGAAGAATGTCTTATTGTCTAAAGGGGAAAAATGGTGCCTAGGACTTTTACTCCCAGAAGTAATCAAAATGCAATGGATGGGATGAGAGATGGAAAAGGCTGATTAGATCATCTTATCCATTACCCTTACAATGCAGAATTGTCCCTTACAATTCTTTTCTGCATTTTCAGTCTCAGTTTCAGATGGACAAGTAATGGGCTTCCACTAGTTTCTTTGGAGGGGGATTCTGAGGGTCTGTTATTTATGCCAACAATTCTGGTATATTGTATGCTTCTGTGTAGCTGTGTTTAGTTCTTCCTTTTTTATTTTGTGAAATAATTGTAGATTTTATTATTATTATTGTTATTATTTCTTTTCTGCACTTTAGATGTACCGTCTAGTACATTTTTAAGACCTTAACACTCAACAGAATAATTCAGGAACGTCTCTGTTCCCTTTTGATTTGGATCTTCATTTGTAGCTCTGGTGTCTGCAGCAAATACTTCTGATAAGTCAAAGCATGCGAAAGGTCCCAGATTTTGTGTTAGGCATTGAAAATGTGTTTCTAGCTATCCTATCTTATTAAAACATAAAGTGCTGAAATCAATAGAACAGCTTTTTGCTGTCACAATAAGGCTGAGTACAGAGTTTGGGAAGCTGTGAAATCTGTGATCCTCTTGGTGCAGTGGTCATATGATGGTGGTGAGTGTCACTCATAAATATTTTCAAATGCATCCAAATGTCTTTTTTCAGAAAGAAAGTTGTAAAGTTTTCATTCTGATCATAATTAAAATCTTAAATCTCAAAGATTTTGTCTGTAAGTGGCCAGATAACCAGCCTTGAAAATATGTAGTGTGTATTGGGTTCAGCTTTCTTCTCTGAAAGGAGAAAGAGACAGGGGTTTTCAGTTTACTTTAGCACTAATACATTTGATTATGTATTTGCTTCTTTTATATATTAGACAATTACTTCTGCATTAATCTTGTTATGCTCACTTATGTATTAAGTTGCATTGAGCAGATCATGTTATTTAGGACACAGGAATGTCTTGGTTTGGAGACAGAGTGGTTTTTTAAGGGTTTATCTGACCCACAAGATAGTTTTTGGGCTGCTGGGTTTTTTTTTATTCTGCATCAAACCCTGCATAACACACTACATTTTTTTCTCATGATGGTGTTCGAAAGTTTTTTAAGTACAGATTGTATAACTGATTTTCTTACTTCAGATGTATTACAGGAAATGTTTTCATACAGTGTTCAGTACCCATTTTTTGCATAGGTGTCTTCTGGCTTTGGCGCTCTACTGACTTTCATGGGTTTCTGTAGAAGTATGAATCCTAGGTGGTTTGGTCAAACCTTTTCCAGGAGATCAGTGGCAAAAATAAGTCTCTCCTGTGTTCCCTTGCAGAACTTCATTATAGTTATTCTTTTTCATGTTTTACTCAGTTGTACTGACTGAGCAGAACAGACTATTTTCTTCTAGTTTTGATAACTATTGATAGGTGTGACGTCTGCTGCCCTGTTCCATTAGTCATCTTTTCCATAGGTTAAATGAGGTTGTGTTTTACAGACATCTGATTGCTTCTGTTTTCTGTCTTTCTGGGAGTAGCAGAAGTCAGTCTCAGTATATCTGAAGTTTTAAAAATGCTAAGGAGAACAGAAAGGTTATTTGTTTTATTGTACAGTCTGTATTTCTACACTCTGCTGTGCTGCTTATCTTTTGTCCCTTGTTCAACTTGCAGTAACTTCCAGAACTTGCTGAAGAACAGCCTAACATCTTTCTTAACTTCTGTACTTTTTCTCTCCCTAGTTTTCCTGTTGACATTAATTTGTTATTTTTGTTGTTGTTGTTACTGTGTTTTCTCTAAATCATTCCTCTGGTCATTTTATTCAATTTGACACAGTTTCCTTTGAACAAATTCAAATTGGTTGTAATTCATGCAGTTACAATTTAAGCAATCACAAATTATTTTATTTGGGAATTTTCTAAGACTGGAGTTTTATTGGTCTGCTGGGTTTACACGGCAAGGTTTGATAGAGAGGGGTTGCAGAGGTGGTCTCTGTGAGCAGAGCCCAGCAGCTACCCCATGTCAGATCACAGTTATCTCCAATAGGGACTTGCTGCTAGCAGGTTGAACCATGAGCAGCAGTGGCTATGCCTCTGGGAGAGCAGATTTAAGGTAAGAGGGGAGTGAGAGAATGAGAGAAAAACAGCCCTGCAGCCAACAAGGTCAGTGCTGAATGCAGCAGGGGAAGAGAAACAGCTGGAGGGTTATGAAATGACTGCAAATGTATTCGCTGTTTCCTTGCACTGCTTGATGGAGGAGATAAGAAGAAAGTGAATGAGAGGAAGGTGGTTTCAGTTTACTTTTAGTTTCTCAATGCTCTAGTCTGTTATTAGTAGGCAATAAATTATGTTAATCTCCCTACATTGAGTCTATTCTGCCCACGATGATAATTGGTGAGCAATCTGTGTCCTTATCTCAACCATCGAGTTTTTTTCATAGTATTTTTTCTTTCCTCTTCCTTTGAGGAATGGGAACGAGAGAGCAACGTAGTGGAGTTTCACTGGCTGTGGATGTGAAACCATCACAACTGCACCTCTGTACACTGGTGTGTTTTTTAAATCTCCTTTTAAATCCTTTCTCTTCACCCTGTTCCTTTAAGTTCAGTGCCATGGTTGCCCTTCATCAGACTTCTGTTATCTTGCCAATTTTCTAAGAGGTCTCAAAAAGGTGACAGTGGTTGAAATTGTAAGCGAACCATCTGCCATTCCAGTGTCCTGGCTTGAACTGCTTGTAGGCTGCCTGGCTGATGTGCATATTTTAGTCCTCTTCAAGTTGTTCGACTTGGTTCTAGATTGTCATTTAGTGCGTGTTTCTTATGTTCTGCTTTGTGGAGTACTGGTTGTTTTGAAGGTTAGGTTCATCCTATATTTTAGGTAGAATTTGTGCTATCTTTAGAAGAAGAGCAAAAGCAAATATCTCCACAAAGAACTGTCGCGCAGCTTGACTCCTCTACAGCCCCTCCACAAACCAGTTATATTTGAAAGCAAAACAAACACTGGAAGAAAAACTAAGAACTTTTGATTCTTGTGCAGGTTTGATTCCAATCATACTGGCTTGTCTGTTTTGTTGGGGTCTTTCTGTTTCTTTTCAGGGAATGGAAGGAAGGTGTGAGAGAGAATGCAGTGCTCAATGATACTCTCCTTCTAAAAAAATTTAGTGCCTGAAATAGGACACAGTTCTCCAGTTGAGGCTAGAGCAAAGCTATGTAGAGAGATTCCTTTGCTGTATCTTCTAGGCTGTTACTTATGTTAATACATCCCACCATATATCTGCCTACCGCTGGCTGAGTTCACCTTGTTTATACAATACAAATACCATGGAATACAATACAAAAGCCACTACCACCCAGCCTCATCATCTCCACTTCAGTTACCCCTCTGTAAAGAGGGAGTTTTACAGTCCTTTTCATTCTCTGGGTACCATGTATTTAGTGTACCAGTAGACCAGGGCAGGAATTGCCTCTTACATTTTCTGAACAGAGCATTAGTGTTATCTGGGTTTCAGACATCGCATCATTGCACCTATTCTGTCATAATTATGATTTTTACGTAGGTGGATTCTTACACATATGTTGCTTTGAAAGTAATACCTCTTATTTTCTTAAAAATAATAGATGCAAACAACACTAATTGATAGAGCAGATACTCATCTACAAAACCCTATTTTTCAACATTATCATCACCATTAGGCAACTTGCTGGGATGAGCTAATCAAGATGCTTTTCGTTTTGTGATGTGACAGCAGTGCATAGCCATCCATAATGTGGTTTGGCTTTCATGGCACTGTCACCACAGCTGAAATGCACCACCCACCACCTGACTGTGCTTACATCTACTCTTTGGTCTCTGTAAATGTTCAGCAAGCACTGATGAATATCATTGTGTGTCATTTTCTCCCTCATGAAGGAATTCAGTTCCACACCTTTGCTTCCTCTGCACCTCCATGTCAGGCACCATTTGTCAGACTGCCCCTCTGATGCCATCTGTCACACAGCAAAAAATGCAACAGAATATTGGTGCTAAGGTTCAACTTCTAGCAACATGCTGCCAACCTCCACCTCTGATGTTGTGGGCCAGAATTTAATAGGAGGTATTTATTTTGGAGCAAACTTTATACGTATGTAGGCTCCATTGTTCTTAGTAGCCCAAGAACCACATCTCCTGTGGATATATAATAGCTTTGTGAAAATTATGCATATACAACATCACTGAATTGTTTGGAGTGGCAGTGGATTTTAGGTTTTGTTTTCAACCAGTCCATAGTAGTTATCTTTCTTGTTCCAAAGATTAATTCCTGGACTACACTACTTTTTTTTTTTTTTTTTTTCCCCCCAATTAAAATGCAAATCTCCAGTTCAAAAAAGTCCCTACGTGATCTTGGGTTTGTTTTCACTTTCAGAAAACTGAGAATTCTTACGTACCATGTTTTAAACGTAAGCTTGTAGATTTTATGTCTCAGGTGTGGATTTACTCCTTGGAAAATGAGAAAAATGACATCTGCATAACAAGCATTTGATAATTTTCTGTCTCGTCTTATTGCTGATGATTCTGCTTTTTACATTGTTTCCAATAAAATTCAAATCATTGCTTTCATGGAGTGTGCAGAACTCTAACAGTGCTGAAATCTGACTTGGGCAGCATGTTGAGATTTTAATGATTCCCTGCCTTAATTATGGTGAAGACCCTTTGGGAATGAGACAAGGATAACCACTTGAACACACGAAAAGGAATATTGAATAATTAAGTAGTCTAATTAAATGAGTTTCTTATCCTAAAGAGAATTAGATTTTATTTTGTTTTATTTTAAAATATTTCTTCATGAGCTTAAGGAATTGGGTGTAGTTTGGAAAGAACTAGGATCTACACTGAAACTTCTGTGCTTTGCTTAAATGGGAAGAATGCTGTTCAAGTCAGAGTTGCTAAATAAAAGCTTTGCATTTGTCTAGAGAGGCCTGTATGTAAGCATAGTACTGAAAAACGAAGGAATTGAAACTGAATTGAAGCTGTGCTCCTTACTGGCTCCCGTCTGCCTGTCTGCATTGTCTTAGGAGCACTGGTTGTTGCTAATAGATGTTTTTTGCATGTGAAACAGCATCAGGGAAATCAAGACTGAAAAATACATGCAATAGCATACAACAGAAGCCAATAAGCCACTTTTCTTCCTTTCTTGTGACTTCTGTATTTTCGCACCACAGGAATTCAAGAAAATATTGTACAACTGAAAGTCTGAGGGCAGTTGAGAGATGGTGAAAACTTCAAATGGAACGCTTTCATTGTGACCTTTGCAGATGGCTGCTTTATGTTTATTCAGCAGCTTTTTATTGCTAAATAAAACAAGTAAGATGTTCTCTATGTGCAAGGCTTAGGAACAGGAAAATACATGGTCACCAGGTCAATTAAAGCAAGTGGGTAAGATAACCCAGAGGCTCTGCCTCTGCCCAAAGTTATGTTTTTTTCCTTGTTCAGCTGTGTTACAGCAATTGGTTTGGAAGCTCTTGTAGTCAAGATTTCATTTAACCTGAAATATATACTTTTGACTGCAGCCTAACAAAAATCAGTTGTGGCTGGAAAATGATCCATTACTCACAGACAAAATTGTTGCATCTATTTATGACCAATATCCCATCCCACTCTTTGTTTAGCAGCTGCATTTCCTGAAGGAGATTCATTTATTACACTGTTGCAGGTGTTACAGTTCTGTAGTGGGATTGCTTTTGATGCTGCTTTTAATATTATGAAACTGTACTGCTCCAAAAAAGGCACACCAGGCATGGACTTGGTGTTGAGTAACTTGAAATACTGTAAAGGCCTTTCCTGCTGCTGTTTTGTGTTATTTTTAAACCACACTGAGATGGAGTGTTTTCCATCTGAGATGAGCAGGGAATAACTCCTCTTGTATCAAATCGGAAACTGGCAGAGTCACTTCTGAAAATCATGCAAGGACCTCCTTGATCTCTGCCTTAGTTGTGTTGAAGGAAACCCCTCCACAGGCTCGAAGTGCAGACCTGATTCTAAGCCTGCTTTTGCACTTAATCCCATGTGCTGGGATAACTTTTCCTGGCCGCGCTGGTGTCGTTGACAGAGGCATCTAACATTTGTCTGAACAAAATTGTCAGTTTGGAACCACGCAGTACCATCCTGCTGACCTCCAGTTCCTGCAGCTGGACTGGAGCTGGCATTAGCCAAACGAGAGCAAAGCTGGCCAGGCAGAGAATAGCTCTGAAGGTAGGGATCTGGGGAATGTTAACATACTTGGAATTCCAAATGAGTTGGAAAATATTACAGATCGTGACCATCAGCCTTGGATATAACTTTCAGCCACTTACGTGTTTGAAGCTTGTTTACTAGCATTTCATAGTGAGTGATTTTTGTCAGTCCCTCAGATACCAACACTGAATGTGTATTTCAGTCCTGATTGTAGTCTGCTATTTGACTATTAGGAAGAAACGTATGCAACACTTTAGAAAAGTGCATATTTGTATAATTTAAATGGTTCTTGGTAAATGCAGTTTTTTACCAATATTAATTTTGGGAAAGGGAAAAAAGGAAGAAGGTCTTTTTTGTATTTGCTGTGCGACAGTTTAAAGACTACATACATTACTCCTACTGTTCTCCTTGCATCAGCTGCATTTCCTAGGCTCCTTCTCAATTTCATCTGCAAACCCACTCTTGGAGTATCTTCCAATTTATGTGCCTCTAGAAATAAGATAGATTGGTATTTTTTTCTTTATTGCAAGTCAGAGATGAAACCTCCTTTACACTGTATTTGTAGAAAAGTGAAAGTTAAAGCTCTTTGAGGCAAATATAAGAAACAAATTTATCCTCTTGTGAAAGTTGGGGCTTGTAATCTCCAGGTATGGAGTACTCTTCAGTCTTCTACTTTCTACTCTGAGTACGTTGTTTCTCTTTTCCAGGTTTGTTTGCAGGCGGCTTTATTATGTCTTGGTGGGAGGACCCATGCATCTGAAAATTTGTTTTCTCTGCCTCTGAGACTAAGGGTTTGAGCCTCACTTCAGGTTTTAAATTTTTCAAATTTACAGTGCAAGTCTTAAAATCAAAACAAAATCAGTAGTTGTTTTCTTTCAGATGCCATGTTTCAAACTGAAAGTTCTTGATGAGTTCACAGCTCAGCCAACCTTGTATTGGGAGTGTGTTGCACTGCAGGAGATACTAATATCATTGGTTCAGCCAAACATCCTCTTCCCTGCATTAGAGGACTAGTAGCTTTGTGTTTAATTCTGTGAGGCTGAAATTCATCATTCACTTGAGCATGACTGAGCTCAGAAGGCCACTCATGCATCTGGAAAGCACACAGTGAAGAGCGAGTTTCTTGGCTGTTATGTGTGGGTTGTGGGTGGTTCTTGTTGTTTATGTTGACAATGTTATCACTTCTAATGAAATTTCCAGTGTGGGCAACAAGGTTATTTAAGCAGTAGTAAACCTCTTGGCAGGACTGTACAAATACCCTCAGCTTCAAATATCTGTTATTGCCTACATCTCCAAACTGGTGCCATTTTCCAAAGCTATTGTGCTGTAAAGAAGTCAAAGAAGAGACTAATTATAATTCCAGGAAATTCCAGATTTTGTATCTAAATTAAAACTTAACTTGCTATGCAATGAAACAGAAGGGCAAAACAAGCCCTTAACTTTTTCAATGCATTTGCTGCTCAGTGATCTTGATGCTTTTCTGTATGTTTGGGAGCTGATCCATCCTGCCCTGAAACTGGCTGTGTGAAAAGGAGATAAAAGTAGAAACTAATGCTAACTGAGCTTTTAAACTCCTTTTCTTTTGTTGTTTTTTTTCTTGTTAGTTTTTGAGATGCAAGACCTGCTAGTCTCACAGGTGAACACTGCCTGGTATTATGAATCTCCTCTTGACGGATTTTCTTTTTATGAGTTAACCAAGTTTCATCCAGGTCTTTTATAGCTAGTGTTTTCTTTCTACTGTAATTCTTCTCCCAAATTGTTATTTTCATGAACTGATAAATTTACATTGCACTTCTATGTCTTGTTCGTTCTTCTTTTCCTTATACTTCCACTATTTCTCTTAACAAAATAATCCAGACTCTTCCCTCATCCATTCCTTCATTATTTTTTCAGTATTTGGTATCTTGGAGAATTTAACAGATTAACATAACGAGAATTGGCTTTATTTTTCCTTCATGTGTTTTCCTTTCCTTTGCTCTCCACGTTTTTTATTCCACGTGTAAATCTTGATGAAGTGTTTGGGGGAAAATATACTCATACCTTGTTTACCAGTAAGTTCTTAGAGTGGCCTTCTAGCGCTGCACATGATCATCCTTAACTAACCCATAGTGATCTAATAGTGTAATTCTTGAATGCTTTTATGGTACTGTGTCTACCCTAAAAGAGTTTACATATTCGTAGTTCTGATTTTTCGTAGATTTGTGGTAAACCAATGTTTTCATGATTGCCTCCTCTATTTCTGTGCTGCGTATTTAATATAAATGCGATGATACTGTCCTTGCTCCATAAGCTGCTCAGTAATCTATAAGTTAACTCCATTAATTAGAACACAGACACATTTTTCTCTACATATTCTTATGTTCTTTTAAGGTCTGTCTCAATGCTGTGTGTTAGTGCTGTTTTGCAGACTTTTTTGAATGTCGCATCGTAATAGTGCTCTACTAGGTTAAACTAATCCAACTGACAAACTTCAAGTTGATGAAGCCACTATTGCAGCTTTGTGAGCAGATGAAGCTGAGGAGATGTTATTCTTCCGCTAACAAAAACTTTAATTTTCCCAGTGCTGAAGTAAGATACAGTTGATCATTCGCCATAACTTTATCAGGACCCTGTGGATTGTACTGAAACAGTCATTGGCATTTCATTAACTTTGTAATTAAGAGTGAAATCAAATAGCTTAATTATTTTACTAAAGTCTGAAAAAAAGCACTTAATGAAGTTTTCTAGCACCTAATTCCCTTGAAGTGAGTTATGACATCTGGCATGAAAACCTTCACACTTCATCCAACTATCAGTCTGGCAATGCCCTATCACCTCCCAGTGAATGATGACAGCAGTTCACCATTTCCCCAAAAGCAGACATTCTGTGTATATGGTCTCTTTTCCAGAGGGGCCTGAATCTTTTACTCACACCTTTTTCATAATCTCTTTTCTATATGAAACTTATTTCTTTTTTTTATTTTTTTATTTTTATTTTTTATTTTTTTTACTTCTGTTTTAATAGCTAAGATGTAATTTCCTGAAATTCTAGCTTTTCTTTCTCCTTGAAATTTAATTCAGAAGTTTGGAATCTACAGTTGAAGCTGGAGTTGTAATCCACATAATAACAGCACGTGCATGTTTGGCCCAGTTGGTTAATTACTTGAAAAGATACTTGGGAGAAGCCTGACAGATAAAACCCTTGCACTTATGTGTATCTCAGGGGATTGGGCAAGTTCACTTATCATAATTTGTTAGAATAGTTCTCATTAATACAAGATTGGGCTGCTTTCTCTGTGCACGGTCATATGGTCCATACATGAGGTGGCATTAATTTTTACCTGCCCGTGGACCACTTAATCTCTCTGCTGCTGATTCAGAAAGTGTGCTTCAAGTATTTTAAACATACAACACTTCATCATAAATTCATTCTGTTTTCACTTAATGAGGTTATTTAGGCATAAATTGCAGGCTGTATGATTAAAGGGTTTGTGGAACATCTCAGGATTAGCCTGGAAGTGATGAATTACTGCATATTCACATCATCTGTGGCTCAAACGGGAAGTTGGTTTTGTAAGGCAAAGGCTCTTGAGTCCTCCAAATCCAAATGGAAACATGCCAGAAGTGGAAGAGGCCAAACTCTATTGAGTCCTGTTGAACGTATTTCTGATTCTGGTCCTTCTGTATTCTCTGAGCACTTCCCTGCTAGCAACTGCATTCTGCCAGAGGGGGGACACAAGTCAACTTGGTTTCACAGAGGAAGACCTGAACTTCAGAGACCATTAATTCCAAGGTCATGTAGGCAGCCTGTGAGCTAGAAAGCAAAGTCTTAGGTATGATTTTTATTTTGCTTCAACCATAAGGCAGCCTTGTGTTTCCCTGACTGTTCCTCCACCAACCTCCTTGAGAAAACGTCTCCAGCCCCTTGTGCCATCCATTATGCCCAGTTCCCTACTGCTGTAGGGCTCCTGTAATGCAGCGGACTCTCTTCCCTGATGCCTTGTGCTTCACTGAGGAGCTGGGCCTCAATCCAGATAGATGCCTGAATGTGACCTTTGACTGTTTGCTGCTATGCTCCTTGCATTGCAGTTGAAAACATGCTCCGAACATCATTCAGATGCATGTTTTGCATCTCTAAGAACAGCAGTAGTGATCATTCAAGCTTCTAGCACATAGAGAATTAGGAATTTGCTACTTCTGTTGTAACACCAGGCATTGCTAAAGGGCAGCATTCCTTCTGCCACAGCTTTCAAAGGTCAGTACATGTGTCTTCCAAAGTGCTTCAGAGGGGAGGAGTAGGGAGAGGCATGTAGTGGTATAAGTGTGGTAGGTACAGTGAGTCTTAGATACAGGAACCTGTTGTTTAACTGTACCAGGAAGAAAGGTTCTTAAGGTCACATAACTGTGGTTTATCTCCATCCTCAAGCATTTCTTAAAAGGCATCCCCAAATAAGCAGTGTTTAAAACCTGGCTTATTAGCCCATGAACAGATAAACAGTTCATTATGTGCTGCCTTTTGAATAACATACAGAGTATTCAAAATAGTTTCAGTTCTGGAGATTTAAAAAGGTTATTTTGCTCTTAGCCATGTCATGTGAGAACTGATGCAATGGATGCATGGCACCTAATGGACCTTACAGCCTGAATTCAGAAAATTCTCTCTCAAGTTCCAGGCAGGAACACTGATAACTTTATGAGACGGTTCTGGGTTTTCTGCTAAATTCTGACACTTCAGTATGATTTTGCAAATTGCACTTCAAATATAAATTAACTTCTTTTTTTACAGTACAAATTTTGGTTCTGTTTTGATTTGTTTTCCCTCAGAAAAGTCATGCTATATTGTCTAAAATATACTAGCTTTGCTTTTGGGGACTTTTGGTTCTTATCCAAAAGAAATCAGAGTGACTCAAAATGTGGATCTTCATTACTGTGAGGTACTCTATCTACTAGGAATACCAGGAAAGGTTAAAACCAGCAATTTCTAGGCAAGCTGATGGTTGCTCATATTTACATAGGGAAAATATGGTTCCCTATTTACTAGATGCTTGCTTTATGTTCATACTAGTGAAAGATCCTCCTGCAGGCCTGTAACGCTGCTGCTATCTTACCTCCTGTAATGAATATTCAAAAGCTGCAGTCATTGAGGACTCAGGTGGCAAAAATAGTAAGATGATTGAAGTGAGCCTTGACACAGAATCCTAAAAGTGCGTTTCTAACTACATGGAAATAGTGTCAGTTCCTCTTTCTGACCACATTAAATGATGGTTTCAGGAAATCTCCATGAATTAAATTCCTGCTTCAAATACTAGCATGATCGCATCTTTCTTTCTGTATGATGTTTTGTAATAAGTATGTTTAAAACAGAAAAAAAGAGGAAAGACAACGGGGCTTTCTGTAATCCTCTCTCACAAAATGTATTTAAATTGAAAAATGAGTATAAAGGACACACTGTTAAGATATGGCAATGCATGCATTGTTTTCTGCATAATGCAGTCAGAGTCTCCATGGCAAAAAGAAATTTTTATTTTTATTTTTTTTTTTTTTTGTCACCATCAGCAGTTAACCTAAAGTAGGAGCTGCTCCATTTCATTACAGGTTAAATGACTTACCCTGCAAAATTGGTTGAGAAATGTAAATCATTAATGCTATTCTTTTCAATAGGCTTTAAAAATCTAGTTCATGATGAATGAAGAAAATATAACACAACATATGTTATTGTTCTGGAATTTTTTTAATAGAAAGCCTTGCTTTTCAGCATTCCCCCTTCAGTGGAGTCACTTAGACACTTCCAGCTGGTGGCAGGGGATACAGCCATAATACAGCTTTCTCTGTCCCAGCTGTCTTTTTCATTACGTTAAATGCATTACGATGGCTGCACCGCTTTGTAAAGATTCAGGTACAGAAAGGTACAGGAAGAAATCTGCAACTATGTATTTTTGTAGTGAATGCAAGCTTATGTGAGATCTGTGAATCCTGAATGTGTTCCTGGCTCTGGTCACAGATTTCCTTCCAGTCACTGAAACATTTGCTGTAAGGGCTGGTTAAAGGTGCCCGAGGAAATCACCTTTTACAAGGGAGCATTGTTGTAAAGGATTTCTAATGCATTATGGCTCACGCGGCATCACAGTTAAAGAAAAACAGGGATTTAGAAATTAATGCCGAAGAAGAAACTGAGAAAAAAAGAAAACACAGGAAAAGATCCCGGGATCGGAAGAAAAAGGTATCTAGATCTGTGCCAAATTCTGACAGGATTTCTTTTGTTTCAATTAGCTCATTCTTGCATGTAACGTGGCTGCTGTCGGAGTAATTTGTTAACATTGTAAAATGACATTGATAACTGCAACTGGGGGCTTTGCATAGCCATTGAATGTTTAATCGGGTATTAGTTGATTGCAGGGATGATGCAGAAGGTGTGCATTTGTTTCACAGATAAATCACTCGTGTTTCCGTGATATGCAAACTGTCTGTGACTTGAAAGTAGTTTGTAACTGTGATGTAAGGCTAAATGCGCAGCTTTCTCAAGGGTTTCACAGCATAGTTTAGCCCTGCATACATGTACTTAAGGGGAATGTGTGTGCAGGCAGATATCTTTTCTTTGTGTTTGGACTGTGTCACATGTTTGCCTTCTGAAACATACATTTTTGGGGTAATGTTAGAGAAATAAGGTGTTTTATTGTTTCTCTGTTTTTCTAAGGGTGAAACAGTGTTAAGTTTTGAGCCGCAACAATCTGTTATTAGCAACTTTCTTTTGTTAGGGAAATATGCGGCTGAGATCTCACAGCCCGGCTTCTCTCTGCTGTAGATTTGTCTTGGATGCAGAGAATCCTCCAGCACACTGGGACCTGTAAATTTCAGTAGGCACTGCATTGCTCATTGTTCAGTTAAGGAGCCTGTACATGATTCAAGTCCCACTAATTTTCTCTGAGTTATCAAGCAAAACAATTACAGTTTGTGGTATAATGACAGATAAAGAGACACTCACGACACTCACTTTGGCTGCTCTGTGATATGTCCTTAAGAATGACACCTTATACTCTACTCCACAGAAATAAGGCCGGGCCATGATTTCTTGTCTTTGGTTGTATTTTATTGCAGTTTGTCAAGAAGCTGGTTTTCTTAACAGAAACCTGGGCATGTAGTTTTTCTGTGTGCTTTTGTGAAACCCCCCTAAGGGGGATTGGATAATCTTCATATGCTCAGAGAAGCAGCGCATGTGCTTCCTAAATGACATGTAGATTTCCTCTAACATATGTGCATCTTTTGGTTGTGTGAGAGTCAGCATTTCCCTGCCCATTTCCCTTATTTCTCTGTGATGGCAGTGTTATACATAATAAAAAGCACTAAGAAACCCACTGCCTTCTGTTCTAGTGAACACATTAGGAGGCAGTTTAGATGGCTGCAGTGAATGTACTGCAGCATGTTAGCTGTACATATTTTTTCTGGGTGAATATACGTAAAGATCTTCTGAATCATCTTCCAATAGAAATGAGTGTGAAAATAAGATCCTGTCTTTGAGGCTCTCCTGTTTGAAGCTGGCCTTAATTAGCAATATTTTTCTTGTCTGCTGTTATAATTCTGTGTAGGTCTGTAATGTAGCAGGGTGGTATTCCACCCCCTCATGCTGGAAACAGCCACAGCATTCAAGCATTTTAGGACTGGCTGTCAACCCATATTTACCTATGGGTTGTGGGATAAAATGTACAGTCTCTCTGTTAACTCTGCTTGTGATGCAGGAAGCCCACATTGTACTTAATGTGCTTAAGTTTCACAATGACATGCCTTACTGTATACATGGATGGTCTTTGTGTGAGGGTGCTTTCTCACAGTTTGTAATTAGAGCAATATAGAAGGGATGTGGCAGTGAGAGGCTCTTGGTTCAGTGAGGTGAGACAATTGCTTTGTGGACAAAAATGCTTTATTGTTTATACAAAACAGTGCTGTAGAAGGGAGATCTCCTAGCAACCAGAGTGGCACATGGCTAAATATCAACCTATTAATCTCAAATGCCTGGATTTTTTTCCACTGTTTTATTTCAGCATCTTACTTCCTCTTCTTAGATAAAGAGAGTTTTCACCCCTCCAAAGGCTTTTTTTTTTTCGTCATGTCACACTGGAATTTGTTGGCTTGTTACAATTACCTTTTGGATTTTGTTGCAAATTCAGGGCAGGTAGAGACTGTTAGAAGAATGAGGCAAAAGCCAGCAACTGTTTAATTTAACACACATATTTGGGCATCAGTCTACTCTTAGCAAAGGCATGGTTTGCAACCCAGTATGTGGGGCGTAGGAAGTCCAATAATTGTGGTTTGCCATTTTGTACTTTCCTGACTATTTAAAACATTTTCCCCCCATTTTTTCCCCTATGAGTTGTGAGTCACTTCTTGTTCCTCTGCACCACCCACAAGCAGTATTCAGGGTTAGTTTTTTCTGTTGATCACATGATACTGCACAAAGCTAACCCTTTGCTTAAGCAGCATACAGAAATCTCCTTTAGGGTCTTCTAGGCGCATCGCAATAGCAGTGAGCGCTAATGTTTCTGGATAATTTATACAGTGAGGCGACTAAGGCATCCAATGGCTGGAAAGCATTGGTGGGAACACCCAGTGTCCTAGGCTTGATGATATCAGCAACAGTCACGCTGATTTATGCCCCCACGTAGCTTTAGCATTGCAGTCTGAGGTTAATATTCACAGCTTTTGTCTGGTTAAGCAATTTACAGAGTAATAATGTTTCTATCAAGGCTTTCTTCAATACTTGTGTGAGAGAAATGACCTTTTAAAACATATATACAAAACAAAACTGTATTATATGCTGAGATTTTAAAAATTGCTGCATTTTCTTTGTAGAGAATCTGTGCTTCTGCATGCTAAGGGCCCACCACGCTTTTTCTGTTGGCAAGAACAGTGAAAGATCTGCATTGCACGGGCTTCCCATTTGTTCTGCTCAGGTCTATTTTACAGCTTCAAGCAATTCTGCCTCTGGATAGTTGTGCAGTGTCCTACACTGCAAGTGTTTTGGGCACAACCAAGGGCAGCCTGCTTTAAATGGTATCTCAGAACTAAGACACTTTTAACTGAGTGTTTGATAGGATGGTTTGCTGGATTCTGTATAGTGCAGTTCCATTGTGTTACTTATTGTAAAAAGTAGAAATTGCTTATCCTATAATAATGTCTGGAAACAAATCAGTTACTTCAGTGCCGTTTCTATAATGAACGTGAAATTTTGATGCCCTTATGTGGGTTTTTTTTAGGTCAGTATATAGTAAAAGAGAAGGGAAGGTCTTGGCGCATACTCAATGATTTATGTTTTATGCAATATTCAGTAAGGCTGAAGTGTTTTCCATTTGCATGTAGTGTTCAGAAACTAGCATGTTCTTTGGAGACGCAGAATAGCATGATCATGGCGCAGAGCTTCTCTGCTGCTGTCTCCGAGATGTTAAAGGCTGCTGCTGTCACATTCTCTGCTGCTGCAAACTTGTATGCAGCAAGGAACAGAACAGATATTAATGTTGCAAATCCTGGTCGTTTTGTCTTGAGACTTGGGGTGTTTGAAGGTGTTTGCTGAAACTTCAGACCTCCTGGGAAAATTGCCCTGGACAACAGTGACCAACCTGAGGGTATGTGGTGGATGGTGAGGTTGTGAGAGGCTGCAGAAGGCCTGCTGGGGTGAGCAGCGCTGCTAGCACATCCCAAGGAGGGGGACCCTGGCATTCAGTGCTGCATTTTGGCTGGGAAACCCACTGGGTCCCTTTCCCTTTACATCTCTTGGGGCTCTCAAATGTCTTTTACAGATTTCAGCCGCAACAGGGATTCAGTCTGAGTCTTAAGAAGTTGAAAAATTTGTCTGCACCCACATACTGAACGTGAGCAATGGGTTTGTGTGCAGGCTAGACTCAGTGCAAGTGGCTCCTTCAGTTTAGATCATGATGATAATGAAACAGATTGAACAAACTTGTCTGGCAGGTATGTGTTCCTGCAGTGGATTGCTGTGTGGGTTTAAAAAGAAATTTGTATTGGTGTAATTTTCACATGCAACGAGGCCTAGTAGCTATGAGGTAGAACTTTGGAATTTGAGCTTAAAAGTTTGAAACTCAGAAAGCAAGTGTAAGTTGTGATGGATTTTAAAACTTGTTTGTCTTGTAACTTTCAGACATACCTCAGGAATAGCAAAATCTGTTTCATGATTTCTCAACAGCTGTACATAGCAATAGTGGAGACATGTTGTTAACACGTGATTTTGACTTAACTCATTTGTGTTAAGGCACAAACCAGGAAGACGTTGCTTTACCATACCTGGGAGTATTGTCTGTGACAAATAAAAGGATGATGCAGATTAGGAAAAGTTGTTGGAGTTGGTGAATCTTGCCTAGGTGCTAGGAGAATTTGGATCATGTCCTTGATTTTGGACCTGGTGCTCTGTCACAAGCAAAAAACATTAAAAGAATCGTAGAACACTTAGAGAGAGACTTAGGGGCAATGTTGGGTTTTTTGTTTTTTTTTTTATCAGCTGGAGATCTGGTATTGAAAGCGTGTTTCAATTCAACTGACCAAAACCAATTCCTACTTTGAAGATGACCCCAAAAGTAATGAAAAGATTGTATTGCCTTGTTGTGTGCGTAGCCCTACAGCGTTATTTGAAGTGGGCACTGATCAGTGTTGCCTGCTTGCTTATAAACCCGGAAATTGTTTTGCACTGTTAGAAACTCACATTTTATTTAAGCAGGTTTACAATACTCCTACATTTTCTTCGGCCTTGATACCTCAAGGTTGGGCAATCACAATTGATAACCTACAGTTCTTATGCAGATGTCAGTTTGGGTTGTAAATCACATTATACCTAATTAATGCTACCAGCTAATGGTGAGAGGAAATGGGGAAGAGAGAAGACTAATAGATGGTCTCTCCCTTATAGGAAGATTGTTAAATGGCTAGATTTAGAGCTTGACTCTCGGTGAGTGTAAATCAATACTGTTTCAACTGTGTGGCTGGTGTTAATGGAGTCTTCTAGTCTTCTAGTCTTCTGTCTTTTCCACCCATGCTGGGCTTTATTAGCAGTTATTATTTTGCTTTTTTTTTTTTTTTTTTTTTTTTTTTTTTTTTTTTTTTGAGGGGGAGAGCTGAGAAGAAGAACAGTAGAAGAAAATGTCTCTTCTAGGGAAAATGAATGATTTAGAAGTAAAAGGAAAGATTTAAAAGATAAATGTCTCTTCATGTGATTATGAATATTCATCCCTGTGCTAAAAGTCAAAGTACTGCTGAATGTTATTATGCTCTTAAGTTGCCTGAATTGATGAGTTTGGATTAAGTAAAAGGTGCTCTAATATGATTCCTCTTGCCCATTCACTAAATATTGGTTACTGTGGGTCAAAATTCAGGGAACCTGGGAACAGCAGGCCATTGGAGGCAACCCAGGAGATCATACTTACTCTTTATTTGGAATCAACTGGAAGAATGCAAGACCAGTTGGGAAGAGGACTCTTTCTGGCCTGCTCAGTTACTGTGAATACAGGGGATGATGGCGCACTGAAAGCGAGCATTAGGCTTAGTCAGCACTTGTTTGACTTGAGCTGGGTCCAAGTTGGGTCCATTGTTGATATGTGACGTGGCTGGACAAGTTGTGAGTTGTACTTAAAAGCAAAAAAATAATATTTCCCTCAACTTAATCCATATGCAAAGCTTGATGTTTTACCATATTGATTTAAATGAGCAAAAGGACAATAGTGAGCTGGATTGGCTAGTGTTCAATTGTTCACACAGCTATTGAGACCACTAGGGTGGTAATAAGGGCACAGCAGTAGTGGTTCAAGCAAAGGACTTATCTGTGAAGGGGGCAGAGAACCAGGCCGTAAGATTTTCTTTGTGCCCAGAGAGACAGCGAACTTGGAAATCTTTTAGCAGCTCAACCAAATAATGCAGTCAGTGAGAGTGGGGTGTGTGGGGACACTTTAAGGTAATGAGCTCGATTTGGGGAATACAACTGCCCCGCATTGTTCCCAACTTCAGTTATCTCACTTAGATTAACACATTACATATTTGATGGAAAAAGATAGATGCCTTGACAGGGTAATTCAGTGTGTGTGAGTGAGACAACTTACAGCACTGTCCTTGTTTTTAAAGATATTGAGTATCCTCTAGCTGTGCAAGCTTTGGGCATTCATGCATTCTGCAGATCAGGCCATGGTATCCACGGATTGTGTTTGGGATCAGAAACTATTCTGATACATCTGCTGCCTGCACGTGGTATGTGTGTGGAGTGCTGCTTTGTTGGTCAGCGTGGTGGCTCATGACTGACCTCTGCAGAAGAGCTTGACTTTTGGTTTTGTTTTTGGAGAGACTGAAATCACTGTATGATGTCTTGAAAAGGAAATCCAACAGAAGGCTTCCTTAGTATATGTTCAAGTAAGACTGAATAGGACAGGAGGGCTAGATTAAGAAGAGAGGCTTATTTTGCCAATGGAAAAGAAAATTACTCTGGGATGTGTTTGTTAAAAAACATTCACAATTACCAGCAAGCCGAAGCTTCCTGTTATTTAGAATGCTTTGACTGTGTGTGTGAACTCATCCCAAGTTAGATTGTTCATGCTCTGAGATGTGCACGAGTAGTTTAATACCTGCTTAATATGTACCAGAAATGTTATATTGCCTTTGCAGTTGCTGAAAGATACAGTACACATTGTACTGCAGCATGTCCTTCATCTCAGCATTGTCTTGTGAAGTTTTCCATAGCTTATTAGAATGAATTGAATGATGTCTTCTACCTAAATTTTTTTAATCAACTGTTCAATTCTGTTAATAATAACTTTTAATTCAGTTTTGGATATTAGTTTATTGGAAAGATGTAATGGATTAGTTGCTGTGCCATCACAGTTCATGTATCAATTTTAATTCTCAGTTTCTTATTCCTTTCAGTAGTCTCCTTATCTTTCATTGGAAGTAAGTTTTAATTAAAGAGAAAGGAAGGTACAAGGGATTCACTTTATGTTTTGTGTTTTTTTTTTAAGTTTGCATCTTGTGCAAATGTTGGTATTCCACTTTAGACAGAATATAGCCTGATTTCTCTTTATCCAAGTGGAGTTTAATAGTACTTCATGGAAGTTATTACTTCTTGATAAAGTTGGTAGCATCCAAGGCAGGCCTCTGTTACCGCGCTGGTTATGCTCATGAGCACAAGAAGGAAATGAAGCTTTGTTCATTAACAGGTATCTGGCACCCTGTCACAGCAAATTCTACAGATACAACGTCCATGTTTCTATCATGGCTATGATGTGCCATACAGTGCCTAGTGGTGGTTACCCCAACAAAATCTATCAGTAATGTTAAACCTGGTGTCTCTGGTGACCCCATCTCTTACAAGGGTGTCTCATGTTCTAGCCCTGTAAGCAGTCATTTGTGCAATACCAGAAGGTCTGCACTCTTGCTCGTTGCCTCATTTGTGAGGGAAGAGATGGATGTATAGTTTGATACCTGATACAATGCTAGTGGAAATCAAGGAGAAAGCATCTGATTGTTCACCTTTCTGCAAAACTGTCAGTGATGGCTTGTGGAAAATTGTAGTTTGTAAGCTCGAAGCAGGTTGCTTAACAGCTGTCAGTTTTGGTGCATAATGAAAGAGAAATCACTGGGCACTGCATAAATTTGAATTACATTCATGTATTCAACACTGATTTGAAAGAATACCCCTTTAAATCCATATGCATAGGCAGGATGAAGCTGTAACATGTCACTGCTTGTATTTTTGAAAGTGGGAAGTATTTGCTTTTTTGTTTCCTCTGAAGTCTTGTCAATTCCACTCTGAGCTACAGTCCTATACTTAACCCGGTGACCACTGGCTTTTGAAATAAGATTTTAAGCATCCTAGCTCTGCTGGAACATGAGCCGGGAGGGAAACTGCTGGATTCTAGTGCAGCGAAGGGATTCCAGTAGCTGCTGAAGTGGCTGTTGTTGTGTCATTGTTTTACAAGGAAGCACTATGATTATGCAAATCCCTGAACTCTGAGAGATTACAACAGCTAGTAACCAAGCTGAATTCAAGTACTCCCATAGTTTACTAGGACTGAGGGGTAACCATAAGGTGCAACATAAATACTCTTCTCCACTAATGACTGACTTGTAAACAGCTATTTGCATGGCATCTATACACTCTGATTGTTGAAGTATTCTGAGTACAGAAATTCACTTTCTACAATTACAGGATTTATATACAGCAAAATATGTATATAATAGAACCACTGTGAGAATGAGTTTGTATTTACACAAGGCAAGAGTGGGAGGGGAGGTGGCAGTTGGGGATTTTGAGACTGCCTATCTGTGTACTTTTGCAACTGCCAGTGACTTCAGTTATGTGAGGCCACTGCAGGCAGCTAGACAGTCATTCTTCCCACTGATGTGTCCCATATGTTGTACCCAAACTTTACCCATCTGGGGGTGGTCTCCAGTGTGCTCTTGCAACCTGTAGAAAAGCAAACCTGTGCTGTTTCTACTGGATGTTTATATTTCCACCAGTTTCCCACAAAAGTTTATGAAGAACTATTGCAGCAAAAGGCAAAGGAAAAACTAAGCCACTGTGGCCAACTGTATATAATTTTTAGGTCATTTGCTGATTTTTATAATCAGATTATCATATAAGTGTAAGCATATATCACTTTAGGTGAGATTCTTTCACAGGCTGAGTAATTTCATTTTCTACCATGCCATTTTTTCTTTTTCCTGTAACTGCATCACCTCTCCTTGCAGACACTAGCATGGTATCTCTGAAGCTGCATTCGCTTCCTGTTCATTAATCACTAGCTTCATGTTTAGCATTTACAACCATATCATCAGCTAAATTTACCATTGACCTGTGGAAAAAATACCATCTGGGTAATCTGAGTCCATAACCTCTTCTGCTGCCCACCTGGGATTTATGTGAATCCAGCAATCATCTCTGGTGCAGAAGATCGTGTTTTCATGCTCAGGCTGCAGGAACACAGGTAGCACTCAGATATAGACTGCTGACTGAAGCATGAGAAAATAAATCTGGAGTGCTCTTCATGCCTGGCAGTAAAGACCCCACAACAGAAGATATGCATGTGCAGAGCACTTCTTGATGCAGCAAGTTGTAAAGGGCCTCAGATTGTGTAAGTAAATGCAGCCTTTTCCTTACTGCTGAGGAAGCCCCTCAAAAGAGGCTTTGTAGGCAGGCATGGGCACTGTTTTGGAGGGTGGCTGTGAACAGTTTCCTTTTTCTTGCACAAGACTTTAAGAGGTTAAAATGTCTCGTTATGAAATATTGCTGAGAAGTTGGTGGGAAAGGCTTCCTTTATTACATTTTTACAGTTTAAATGAAGAAAACATCTTCAAGGAGAATTAGTGAATACACTGGATACTTGCAGTCCTAGATTTTCGTACCTCTTGATTGAGTTTGAAAACACCAGCACTTTGAAGCTGTTAAGCATCAACATTCTGATAACTAAAGACTGCTGTTTTTCTACTGGTCTGAAAAGATTAAAAAAGATGTTGAGAAGAACGCATCTCTTCTGACAGTGGGTGCACAATCAAAGTTACTAAGTAGGGCAGCCTGAGGAGCAGCCAACGCTTTTTAACATTTATGGGAAAGTGTTTTTTGTTTGATGTTCACAGCTGATGTTTTCCTGTCTACATATTTTGTAATATCACAATGCCTGGTTGTGCTTAAAAAAGGCTTAATAAATGTTTTGCACACTCAGCACAAACTATCCATATAAAAGAACGCAAACTTCTAAGTTGTTTAAGCAACAAACAAGGGGCAGGGGTTTCTCCCACCAACTTTTCCACTGGTTTGATCTTCAACTATTTACTTAATCTCTGATTTTCCTCCTTGCAAAGTATTTCTGTATTTTCCTACTTGTCATTTTAAAAATCTGTTTTCAAATAACAAACACCAAACACTCTTCAGTTCCTGCTATGTGATGTATTTTGCATGCCTTACATAAGGATGGTTGTTGCTAACTCTGCACATACACAGTTTATACTTTTGTGACGTAAAAGCTGATCCATGCTGCCCTGGTGTGAGACCTCCTGACTGTGTCCACAGCATCCGAGGACATTTTTGCTGGTGACTTGCCATCATTCTGGAGGAGAAATGTTGCTTGTAAAGGAGTGTACTCACTTGATACACAGAATAATAATCAAAATTCTGGTATTAAAAGTAGAATAATTTAATTTAAAATGACAAATATAGTGTTGTTTACGATGTATGTATCTCCATGCTGACCTACGTGCCTTGCTTGTGCTTGAAGCTAAACTCGTTCAATTGCGGTCAAGTCATAGGTCCAATTAGAAGAACCACTGAACATATGCAATAAATTCAGCTTGAAAGATTACATGCACAGTGTGCCTTGGGTTGGAAGGCCAAGGGATGCTGTGACCAAACAAGATCCTCAGGGAAGCTGTTCAGAACTGGTGCTCTTTCTTCCCAAAAGCAAAGCTGCCCATTTATTCTTGTTTAATACCAAATGCAAATGAAAAAAGCTGATGGCACTTCTAAATCCGTTGGAAGATGAGGATAAAGGAATGTAAGCATCAGAAAGGGACATTTAAAATGTGGGAAGTGAAGTTACTGGAGGGTAGCTGGGACAATGAGCCTGGAAGTTTTTTTTGTTGGGTTATAAGGAGTTTTGGGAAGCCAGACTCCTCAATTGCGAGGAGCTCTTATTAAGCTGAGGTGTCTCACACAGGCAAACTTGGATAAAGCCAGAATGTAGCAAAACTTGCATCTGTTCTATCTCTGCAGGGATCTGGGTCCAAGCCCCCCTGAACTCAGGGAGACCAGTAGTTCCTTGCAGAATGGTGCAAGTTGGCTCTGAGCAACAAAGGTGATGCATGGCCAGTAATACTGAGCTATCTGTGTGACTGCTGATGTACTGCTGCTGGGGGATTACAGTCATCCTTGGGATCCTCTCTTTCCCAGAAAGAGATGTTGACTTGTTGGGGCAGAAATTCAGGCATGAAACGAGACAAAATGATGAAAACCTCTAGCTTTATATAGCAGGGTGCAGAGTTTGGTTGAAGGGTATCTGATTAAATCCTTGGAACGATGTTATTCATTGTCTAGCTGTGTGAACTTATACCACAGATAGGCAGCCCCTGGCTTTGTCAAAGTCTACTTGCAAAGGTAACCACAGATGGGTCGGGGTCATTGTTAAAATACTTCTGATATGAAGTTGAACAATTAAAAAAATGGCTTTTATTCCTCAAAATAGCATTCTTCTACCTAAAATATATCTACCCCTTAAATTTTAGCAGAGAAAATGAAATTCAGCTTCGTTCTGCTTTCCTTTGTGGTAAAATTTTCTTGACAAGTTCCTGTCCTAGTTTCAGCAAGGCGCTTTGCTGTCTGTGGCTTCCTGTTTCCTAGAAAATAATTGTCTCAAAAAGGGGCAAAGATGATATCCGAAAAGGGAAAGAAAGTCATGGGTTAAATTCATATTCTACAATTCTAGACAATATCTTAAGGAAATATTGAGAAATATGGAAATGAAAAAAAAAACAAACACAACTGTGGGGAAATTGATAAAACTTACAAATTTACCAGCAAGGAAAGAAAAAGCAACAAACAAAACAACTATTTTTAGCTTCCGAGGAGCCTCTAAGTGGAACTTTGAAATACATTGTGTCTTTTAGTGGGATTAAGTTTGTCTCATTCAAAATAGTGGGTTTTGTTCCATTATTTTTTTTTTAAAGAATCATTTATGTTAAGTATCAGCCACTGATTTTGTTAATGTTATTTATTTTATGCGTTTCTTGTTCAGATGAATATTCAGTCCTTTGCTTCTTGGATAGTTTTGTTCATGCACGTATAAATATCTGAAGTCTAATTATTTGCAGGGCTGCCTGGGATCAGTTTTATTTCATGGGTAGCCAGTTCCTGTGATTCACTGAATGTGATTTGTCTATAGCTCTTACGTTTGGCAGTTGCAGATTTCAGCTGGATAGCTTTAGGGAGGATTTTCTAGCAGTACATTTAGGTTTAATCTGTACCAACCTTATTTTGAATATATCCTGCTGTTTGATGAAGAGACATTTATGGCTGCTCAGGGGAAGAGTGGCTGGTGGCAGGAGAGGACAAGGTCAGAGGCAACTCAGGAGCACACGAACAAGCCTCAGAATGACAAGAGGTGCTTTTGGCGAGTGACACAACTGGAATATTTAGCAGCAGGGCAGGGATAATGCTAAACTGCAGTTTTTGTTCTGTAATGAGGGAAGTGTGGTTATGGTTTGTGGGAGAGCTGCTGTTGGCTCCTCTGGTATTGTGTAGTAACTCTACTTAAGGATGTCTGTGGAGAAAAGCTGTTGTCCTTGCCGTTGTTTGTATATTGCCTATGTTTAGAAAACACCTTTCTTCCATTCTGATGCACTGCAAACATTAAGATTTGTCTTAAAAAAAAAAAGCTGCTTGTCTTTTAAGTCTAGTTACGGTGCACTTGGAATGACTTTTAAAAGTGTGTGATCTGTGAGCCATGGCAAGTGGCCTTTCCTGAATGATGCTGCCAGATGCTGGGGAGAGCAGGTGGGAGTGAGTGGAACACCTCGTACTGCAGGTTGCAAAATGAGGAGGACCCTCCTTATCTCATCCATGAGAGGGATATTTAATTCCCCCCCAGTGAACTAAGTTCTTTTGCTATTTTTTTATAGTTTCTTCTTTTAAGGAAATGTTCTCTTTGCTTTGATTTCAAATAACTATAGCTGCAAGATATGTATAAGCTATTGCAGTTGAAACGCATACTGGAAAATGATGCTGTGTGCTGATCACAGGTTTCAGTTTAAAGAAATCAATGTGTTTTGCAACTAGTTAGACTAATCAGCTTTATATATTCAGCTGATAGGAAAGAAAAACTGTCACTTCTGTTTTTGAAATCTTTATTTAATTTTTTATTTCTACTTTCAGTAAACAATAAAAAGATGCACCACTATTTCTTAGTGCTCACAAATGACTAAGCAGACTGCCTGATGTCTTTGGTTCTGTTGTCATGGGTCTGATTAGTCAAAGTGCTAAATATTCTGGCACTAATCCAGCAAAGTACTTAAGTGTGCACTTAAACTTAAGCCTTTTTGTAATTCCATCAAGTACATAGGGAGCACTGTGTCCTTAAAGCTGTGTCCGGTCCTAAGTGATGCAGTGAATAGGGCCGTAGTGCTTATGCCATCAGCAAATGGCGACTTTTTAGAGGAAAAGGTCCGTATTGAAATGCTCTCAGTTACCCTGTGCACACCAGGTTGGGCGCAAGGACTTGCGGGCTGGAGATGACATCATTTGCCTTGAATAATGAATTGAAATACTGAATTTTTAAGATGTTATTTTCTCCATAGGTGCTTTTAAAAATGTTGGCAGGGTTATATGTTAATAAATGTTGGCCAAGAATTCTCAGGGCCTAAATAAACCTAGAAGATGAGAGCAATGGTAAATTCATAAATTAAGGAAAGAAAGAGCATCTTGCTCTAAGTTACAGCTGAGAATTGCATTCACTTGATTTAATCACACTTATTAAGCAGCTAATTAACTCATTATATGCCTGACGTTACGGAAGTGTTATTCCAAAGTGTAATGTGTAAGTATATACATAAAGTTATTTCTATGCCACAGACCGATGTAAATTTGGAACATGCTGGCCAAAATTGTAGCAAATAATTCAAGCCCAAATTTTCAGGTAAGAATTTCTTAACCTGGAGACTGCAGAATATAATAAATTCAAACTCACAAATTTTATTTAAGCTCACCAATAACAAGATAAACACATTTTGGGGAAAAAAAAAAAAAAAAGAAAAGCGAATTTACATATGAAAATGAAAAAATTCAGTCCCTTGAAAGCTTTGCTTTGGCATTTGAAATGATTATGTTTTAAATTGCTTTAAAACTCCTTTGTAAGTGTTTTAGAAATCTGAACATTCTGATTACAGCATGTTGCTTAGTCACTGAGGGATTTGTAAAATAATTTGTGTAATCTAGTGTTCTATCCAGATCTCTTCTTTGTTGCTGTGAGCAGAGTGAGCCATTTTATTTCTAACACTGCTCTCTTTGTGACAGCCCTCCAAACACATCATGACTCTATAGCCACATTCAGTCTTGTGAAAACTATCAAGGATCAGCTTACCCTAAGACAGCAAGTGAAATGAAATACAAACCCTTGGTGATGGCAGCTAAGTACGTACTGTCATTCTTGACACATCCTTGATTCTGGAGACTGAAGCAGTAAAATTGGCAAATACCAGTGTTATTTGGATGAGCATGTTCTTTGTGACGTTACACGCGCGTGTCTCTTCTTCTACAGTGGAGTAAATTGCTTCATTAAAATGCTTTCCTAAATCCAGGAGTGAAACACAAACATGTCCTTTACTAAGCACAGGCATTTCGTGCTCTGTGCTCATTCAGCAACTCTGTTGCATTCAATGTTGCAAGTGTATTAAAAGGACAATTTTTTGGATGTCTTGAAATATTCTAAAAAGCATTTTAGGTCAGTGGATTTGAACCTAATTGCTAAGGTAACTATTTTAAATCACAGCTATTATCTATCTAATTTCCTCTGCTGGGGAGTACCCCCAAAACATTCGTTATGTGGAGGGTATAATCTCTGAACAAATGACATGGTGGAATTAATGAACAATTAACGATGATCTTATGTTATAAACAGAGTTGATTAGAATCCACATAATGCCTGGGTTTTAGAAAGGCACAATTTTTGCTTAGCTTTTGTATTACTGAGGTGAGACTGTGCTGCTCTCATTTCTTATTCATCATGTAAGCATAACATCATTTCCTCTGAGGTAAGATTATATCTCTTGGTTTTCATGGCAACCAGGCCAAGAATTCATCTATTCTTCAACTTCTGCGTGCGGGGAGGGTAAGAGTGAGTGAGGAAAAGCAGGATGTTTCCTGTAAATTTTCCTCTTAGCCATTTAGCTAGTATGCTTAGGTTCCAGACTTTCTCCCATATCCTGGAGACTCTTTTGCAGTATGCCATGTGGTGATTAAATCAGGGAGAATATTGTAAAGCTAGAAGAAAGCAATTATCAGTCCCTCGTAAATGCGGCTGCACGGCGGTGTATGCAGTGTGCGATGCAGTCACTGTGCTGTGCAATTTACTGTCTTCATTAAATCAGACAAGCGTCAGGTGAACCGTACAAATTCCATCTGCATTCGCAGTGGGCTCTGTGCATATTATTTACACTTTTTTCTTCCTCTCACTTGATTTAGGTTCCGCGTTTACATGTTGAATAAGCGAGCATCATCGTAAATTCTAATGATCCCTTCAAAGAAATAACGTTATGTACTGTGATCAAGAATATTTTCTACCTTGAAGGAAAAATGCTTCTGTCATTTTAAAATAGAAGTAGGCCTTGAGTTCTCCTGATGTCACTGGGGACACATCAGGATTTGTTTCAGAAGCTGCAGTGCAGCACCAGGCAATGACTGGACATACAGCTTGATGATATTGCATCACATAAAAGCCCTTGCTTCCCTCTTATCACCTCAATGCTTTGATCATCCAGAAAGTGAGACAAAAGAATTGTTCCACTGTATATTGACCTTGATTGTAACGGCAGAAACCTTTCATTATTTTATCACATTACTCGATACCCTCAAGGGCAATGAATTTGAAACTAGGAAATTTTACTTAAAGAAGGAAACCTTGCAAAATTTCTATTGCATAAAGAGAGGCAGGGTTTTATACATGTACTCTGTGTATTTGAGTTTCTCAAGATGGATGTATTTCAGAATGGCCTAGGCAGTATTTTGTAGAACGGTTCTTTAGTCAGAGACCACTATGTCTGAATAATTTGTTTTGAAATGATAAAAAGTTATTCTTGAAACAGGAATAACTCAATAAGATATGAAACTGGAGCAATGTAGAACTACACAGAAAGAAGTCTACATGGTACTTTCAGCATTCCTATTGTGCTTGCCAAGCATTCTTTCGCAGCAATATTCCAGTCCATTGTGTTCAGCAGTTGAAAAATAAAGTATTGGTTTGAAGGTTTTGTGTGCAAAGTGCTCAAAATTCCAAGATTATTCATATGCATGACATTGAATGTTTGTACAATTGTCACTAGTAGGATCATTATCTGATTCATGTGCATTCTTATTTTGCATTACTGACTGCTGTGAGTAGCGTCCATGGATAGAATAAAACTAGCCAAAAAAAACCCTAGGATGAAATAAAAGGTTTTCTGGCAGGAAAATTTGTTCAGTTTTCAAATGTCTTTGCTTTTCGTGCATTCCATTTTACATCAGGATTTGTCTCACTATTTGTGCTGTAATAGTGATAGCTGTAGGTGCAGACTATACTAACTACACCTGCCTTTTAGATTAAATTCTTTTAACTAAGAGTCTGAAGTGAGGTGGTTTTTTTTTTTTTTTTTGGTTACTTTTCTGTGATTATTATTATTTTTTTTAATTTCAATTAAGTACTGAAGTCTTTGGCCTTCTCTTTCCGAGGTAAGTGTGAGGTCTGTGAAATCTCTTTGCCTTTTGCACTGGCAGTCAGCACTTCTAGCACTGCAGTGCTATGGCTTTGACCCAAAGATGAGCAGTGAATATAAACAGACCAAAGCAGCCCTGGGGCTGTCCTCCTGTTGGAAAGGCATGGAGCACAGTCCTCAGCCAGAGGTCACTATGCAAAACCTTAGGAACATGGAATGTTCCCACTTTGGAGAGCCAAAATGGTGGTAGAAAATGTAACACATTGTGTGAAGGCACAAAGGATGTGTACAGGAGTGCATGTGTGGATATAGCAGGCTTTGTCCTTTGTGCCTTCATCTTTCCATGAACCAAGGACCAAGGAGAACCTGGGTCTCACATATCCCCTACCACCTGCTCCATTTCAGAGCCAAGTATTTTTTCTGTGGAGCTGCAGCTTTTTACAACTGTTGTGAATGTGGCAACTTGGTAGTAGAAAGAATTCATTGTCTTTGGCATGAGAAGGAGATGTTTTTTCTTCTGTCCCTTAGTATCACAGAGTTTGAAAACAGTAAGATTTGAAAATTTAATGTTAAGGAATGTAAGGTTTGTTATAGTTGAGTAGAGTCTGTGGCAAAGGCTGGAGAGTCCAACTGCTGCAAAAGGAGAGCTGCTGCTTCAGTGTGGTTAAAATGGAGATTGTCATAGAGGGTGATTGCTACTGTTTCAGAGATGTCCATGTTGCACATGAATCACTAGGCAGGGACCCTCCTGCTGGCTTCTCACAAGGCAGCTCCAGAGTTGATACAATTTTCAGACCTTTGCTCTGCATTAGCTAGTTGCAGCAGTTTTCCTGTTCGCACTATATTGCTGTAACTAGGACACTGCTGTCCTAATGCATGTGTTCTGCCTTCAGGTTTAAGCAACCTTATCTTCAGGGCTTCTGTTACTCACTGTAGCTTCAGTAGACATCAAAGCTGATGTGGCCATCCGTTATCCAGTTGTGCAAGGAGCTTGGAATAAGCTCTTTGGCTTCTACCAGTCAAAATAACATGCAAGGTTTTGCAAGTTGAACTAAGTCCCCTGAATCAGCTGGGGAATATCTTTGTATGCAAATTTTTGGTTCTAAGGGATGAACAGCATGTCAGTATGTGTCCTCTGCAAGCTAGTTAGTTCACAGATATTCCTATCTAGGATGAAATTAAAATGTGTTTTACTTTTCTACTTCTTGTTTTGTTTTCTGGACAGAGTGTATGTCTGGAGTCCAAACCAAGAAAGCACTGGTCAGTGCAGCAAAAGGAGCCTTCAGCCTTAGCTCCACAGAACTGCTTAATAAATGGTGGCACTGGTTACTGAGGAACTGAATACTGTGTGCTAAAAAACGAGAATATGGGTTAATTACAACAGAGAGGCTTGTCTGTCAGGTATTTCAGAGAATATCTGTAACCATACTGTCTTCTTTAGCATGTCCCTACATAAGCAACAAACAGGTCATTAAGAGGTCAAGTAAGATCTAGTCTTTGTGTGATCTTGGTGTATTGCCAGGTGTTTCTTGGAGTACAGTCTGTTTAAATTTACTGAACTAAAAAACAGTTGTCAGTAAAAGGCTGCAGAATTTAACATTTTTACCCCCATCTTAGCACACACAGTGTTTCTATGTTTAGTATTGCAGATGTTCAGCTCACCTTTTGAGAGATACCAATGGTTTGGGTGCAACAGTAATGCTGGCCTGATGGGAATGACAGCTAAGAGTGTATGAGCACCATATGAGGACACACTGTGCGTGTGGCACACAGTTATTTCAGCTTAATTTTGCATTTCAGCTGCACCCTCCTGATATTGTCGAATAGAAACAGATACATGTTTGAGTCTCCAACACTTATCTAGGTAGAAAATACTAAGAGAGATGTGGTTTGTTCTGTCCTTTGCACTGTATTCCTTTGTATTTCAGTCTGTATAATTGTAAGGTAAAAGAATACATTTCCAATACACTTTCTCATTGTCCTTGGTTAGCCTTTAGGTGTTGCATTGTTGTTTTTTGTTTGTTTGTTTGTTTGTTTGTTTTTGTAGCCAGTTGTCACCTCTACAATATCTCTAGTTTCTCCAGATCTTCATCCACTAACTGGGCAGTATTTGTCAATTAAAAAGTGTTGCCCAGCGTATAGTCTGTTGCTCTATTGACCACAGATAAACAGGGTTTTCAGATAAAATCCTGAAAAATATATTGTATTCTCTGGTTGCAACTGTGTACTGGTATGATATATAGGGTGAGTGAAATGTCTATGGGTGCAAGTAAAGTTCTGCTTTCTTGCTACTGCTGTCAGAAACTGAAATTGCTACCTATTTTTGTAGGAAATATCCTACAAGAAGTTCATTTTATACCCAGCCTTTCAAGTGGTTTGGCTGTTCCTGAGATTAAAAAGAAAGAGAAGGAAAACACTGCTAATCCCAATTCCCAAAACTTAGTGGTTTGGCAGTGATTTGCTTCTAGCTTTAGGGTTCACTTCTGTTCTTCTGTTTATGTGCTCTAGTGGATTATGCAAGTGTCAGAACTTTAAAGACCAGTTATCATTGTTTCCACAAACTTGTTTGCAATTTTGGTACAAGAAGTGACTGAACTAAAGCAAAATGATTTGGTTTTTGAAAACTTGTTACTAAAAGTTATGGTGCTGCTAAATCTCTGAGCTTTAACATTAAAATATTTCAATTTTCTGTTGAGAAGAAACTGAAAAAAACTAGTTGATTAATACTTGACAGTGGTATGCTTTTACCATGTATAAGACATGAGTCACAGCATCAGTAACAACAAAGCCTGTGCTAAGGTACAGATGATTTGTGGTTACAGGTGTGAAATGCATGTTGACTCGCATGGCAAATGTCTACTAATTTGGATGTTTGAGCTTGAGACAAAGTTACAGACTGGATGAATATAACTGCTTGTAGCTTTACAAGTAGATGTCAAACACTTGAAGATAAAAATGTAGAGTTTGGACTTTGTTGAAAACAAAGTGAATGGCGCTGTAGACTGACTCTAATCAATACTTTGTTTTGCTCCTTCTTTCCTCCACCATACTGAACATATGTTGAGTTTCTATACAACCATATGTTGATCAAGTCCTCTAGGAATGACCTGTGAAGTGCCAGAAAATGCTATGCTGTGGCAAAATAGACAGGTAAACTAATACTTCTTCTGTTATAATGAGAACTTCACTTGGATGGAGTCCTGGGCAGCCTGATCTTGTGAGTGGCAACCCTGCCCATGACAGGATTTTTGGGACTAGGTAATCTGTAAGGTCCCTTCCAACCTAAGCTATTCTTTGTTCCACAGGTGTTGTTATTGGGGCCTGTCCTGTTCCGTATCTTTATTGATGTCCTGGATGAGGGCACTAAGCGCATTCTCAGTAAATTTGCAAATGACACTAACCTGGCAGGAAATGTTGATTTGCCGGAGGGTAGGAAGGCCCTACATAGGGATCTGGACAGGCTGGATAGCTGGGCTCAGACCAGGGGGATAAAGTTCAACAAGACCAAATGCCGGGTCCTGCACTGCGGCCACAACAACCCAGGCAATACTTCAGGGGCAGAGTGACTGGAAGATGTATAGGGAAAATGGACCAATACCTGGAGGGGTATTGGTTGATGCTTGGCTGAATGTGAGCCAGTGGTGTGGCCAAGAGGGCAAAAAGGCATGAAGGCTTGTATCAGAAAGAGTGTCACCAGCAGGAACAGGGAAATGATTGTCTCTGTGTACTCAGCTCTGGTGAGGCTACACCTCGAGTAACGTATTCAGTTTTGGCCCTATAAGAAAGACATTGAGGCCCTGAAGTGTGTCCAGAGAAGGCCATCAGAGCTGTGAGGGGTCTGGAGCACAAGTCTTATGAGGAGCAGCTGAGGGAGCTGGGACTGTTCAGTCTGGAGAAGAGAAGGTGTGGGTGGGACCTTATGGTTCTCTACAGCTACTGGAAAGAAGGCTGTGGTGAGGTGGGAGTTGGTCTCTACTCTGGTAGAGCCACCGTCCCTGGAGGTGGTCAAAACATTTAGATGTTGTACTGAGGGACATGGTTTAGTGGGAAATATTGCTGATGGGTGGGCGGTTGGACTTGGATGATCTTGGAGGTCTTTTCCAACCTATGATTTACGTAATCAAAGATTTGAGTGTGTCTGAAAATATATTGAGGAGAGAAGGAGAGATTAAGATTTCTTCACTGTGAATGCAAAAAAGGAAACGGTAGTTGGAAAATGCCCCCGCCACCTAACTTTTATCAAATGAGAGGAGAACTGAGACTGAACTTATTTTTACATTGTGCTTTACGTAGATATTTAACTTTTTGTGTTTGGAAGGAATGTTAAAAGACTGCTCTGTTAATGGTTAACTTGTCACCTCTTTTGGTTCAGATGCAAATAATTCCACTGTATACAAAACCCCAAAGAAGCAAACCCTTGCTAGTAGATTTGTTGCACAATATTTAACAGAGAAAATCAACATTATTTTGCTTATGTGAAGAGTATATTAGGTTGCACAGTCTGATCTTTTGTATTAAAGAGAATCAATAGATTTCATTTTGTTTGCATCATCTTTTGTGTCTGAACGTGAACATTCTTCCAAAGAACAAGTGATTCCCAATTTCTCTAAAGAAAAAATCACGTGGGCTGGGTTTTCTGGCCTACAAGAGGAAGCAGCCCTCAAACGGGGATGGGAGTCTATCTATCTAGTGAAGCCATAAAATCAGACGTGTTTGGGTAGGCGAGCATACATAAACTCCCAAAGTGTGCAGGAACTGAAAGTGACAGAAATTAATCTGGAAGCATTTGTGCTCTTCTCCTGATTTGTGCCTGCATTATTTTGGTAATTATAAGAGAGCGTGATTTACAGGTTTGCATTGGTGTGTGTTAATTTGCTTGTTTCAGAATGAAAGTAGAAGATTGACATTTTTTACATGTTGTACTGAAGACGTTAGATGGATAATGTGTCATTTGTTGCCTGTGGCTTCTCAGGAGGCTGAACAGAAGGAAGGCATCAGTAGAAGATCTTTGGAGACAATTTTGGCTGCAGAACTGTGGTGGAATTCAGCACATCACCAGGATCATGTTTGTTGTTTTTTTGTTGTTGTTGTTGTTTGTTTGTTTGTTTTTTATAGGATTGAATTTTAGGTATCTTTCACATTACTGTGGTGTATGGAATGCAATGCTCAGTTTTCAGTGTTTCAGTAAGCACAGAGCATCTGAGCCAAACCAACGTTTATACATACTTTGATGGTTAGCATTAACTAGGCTGTTTTAGGAGAAAACAATTTGTTTTACACAATATAAAATTCACGTGAATTTACATGTATGCATGTTGTATGCATGCTGAGTTTAGTGGATATGCTGTATATTCATCAGAAAGTACCAGTGGAAGGATACAGCCAAAATGATATAGAAATAGAATTAAATATTTTTCAACATTCGATTACACTTTCCAGCATTTCTTCTGCAATGCTTTATGTCCTGATGAAATGAATAGCTAATCAACACCTTACTAAACACAAACTGCAGCTTGCAGCTTTATTTTTCCATCATTAAACAATTCACAATGTGTTTAGTATCCCAGCACAGCTGATCATGAGATAAAGTGTGACTAAAACGTAGATCATCTGGTGGTTGTTCCAGTGTTTGGTACAACACAAAGGGTTCCTTTCTCCTCTACAGCGTGCCTGTGCTACTGCAGCCGGGGGAGCTGTGCGTGCCTGAGGTGCATTGCTGCATCTAAAGCACTTGGTCCATTTCATCATTGAAATGAGCACAACAATAGTGACATCCAAGCCAAGGACGCCCTTCACAGAATCACAGAATGGCCAGGGTTGGAAGGGACCTCAGGGATCATGAATCCAATCCTCCTGCCACATGCAGGGCCACCAACCTCCCCATTTAATGCTTCTTAATGCCCTTCTCTTGCTTGCTTCTTCAGCTGGTTGCAATGTTTGGTCTGGTTGCTGAGCTTATCCTTTATGCTTTTGTGCCCCTCATCTAATTCTTGGCATGGAGTGTCCATGCAGCTTTCACAGTTGATCAC